>NC_081250.1:95439282-95661782 GCF_030490865.1 Poecile atricapillus | reverse complement strand
AATATAAACTACCCAGTAAATCCATGAGTCTGCGAAGATGCTATAGGTGCTCTTTGTCCTCATTAGTGTATAAAGCTGTAGGCCATACTGAGGTCTGCTCCTAGATGTTAAACACAACATGAGCTAATTTATGATAATATATAGATGATGAGCAATTTCTTGGTAGGCATGGAACAGCATTTAACTTTAAAGTATGAATTTTATGCTGGGGTGTTACACATTACAGCTAGTTAGAAAGATTTATAGTTAAAATTGATTAATTAATTAAATTAATATTTAATTATAATTAAGCATTATGTGTACCCATTCTATTCCTTTTCTTCGATATTTTGATGAATTGAAGTGCTATATGCTGAAGATCTTGATTTTTAAAATGCCATAAAGTAATTTTAAAAAAAGCTTGGAAGAGACTTTGCAGAAATCTGTGTAACAATCATGCATAGCCTCAGCCATAATATTATTGACAAGCATTTTGCAAAATTCAAACTTTGTCACATCATTTAGCACAAATGCATTGTTCATGTGATAGTGAGAATGGGTTTCTGTTCTTTTATTTCTGATGGTTTTTTTTAGATTCAATTATAACAACAGATTGCTGGGATTGACTCCCAAAAGTGGTACTGAAATTATTTTGCACCTTAGCTGCTCTTCTGGGATACTTTCATCAAGAGACCAAAATTTTAAAAAAGCCCAAAGTCCTGTATAATTTCAGTCTGCTTTACATGACCAGATTTGGGTGCAGAAAATAACAAATGAGCCATTTGCTTTTTTCTGAAACAGTGAAATTCTGAAATTGTGCCCATTGCATTTCATAGTCTCACTACATGGCAGAGGTTTATCAGCTCTTATGTCATTCCATTTTGGTGGTAGGATTCAAGCTGCCTTGGAAAATTTGGAATTGCTTTCCTCCTGGTATCACAGGGCCCAGGGTCTCCCTCACTGGAGGAGCTGGGGTTCCTCAGAGACCTCATGGAGGTGGTGGTGGGAGAGGGCAGCTGGTCCCTGCAAGGCTCTCCTGGGAGCTCCCACTCTGGAAATGGTCTCTTGCTTGTATGAGCAGTATCCAAAGTTAACTGAGGCACTGTGGCTTTTCAGAAAGTCTGTGTATTCCTGGGCCTGGTTATGTGGGAATAAACAGCATGGAGGTTTCCATCCTTCTGTCTCCACAGGAGGACTTGGTATTTTGACACCAGACCTCTTAACCCAGCTGTTGTAGTTAAGGCCTTGTGCTGCGGAAGAACTCGGGATGTAACAGGAAAGCTAGAAACCCACCCCTCTCTGTTAGGATAGCAGGGCCCCCCTGCAATTAGCCAATAGCACCTAACTGTGATGTAAGCAGATGGGAGTAACACAGTGACCCCAGACTATAAAATGTTAAGTTTCCCTGCAATAAATCGCCATATTTGCCATCCATCACATTGATGCAGTGGGATATGGACCGCGCGGCTGAGGATAGCTGCCCGTGCTGGTTCCAGCCAGGGTACCAGCCTTGCTTGAACCCCGACACCCAACCGTCTTTTGTAGGAACTAAATTTCCTTCCCCACTGGGAAGAATTGGAAGGAGACTGTTAGTTTCAATGAATTCAGCATCATTGCCCCACCAAGCCCCGTCTCTGCTGTGTTACCATGAAAGGACACATTTTGGATCCAAGTGACTAATGGGATTATTTTTAAAAAAAATAAACAAAAAAAAAATTCAGTCTTATATCAGGTTATTGAGACTATACCTGAGGTTAGTGTTACTAATTCATAATGACCTTCCATGTTGCCTTTTAGGACTGAGATTTCTATTCATGTTAGTACATACTGAGTAAAAATATTGCCGTGAATTGATAAACTGTATTTATGGACAACAGCGCAAAATCCTAGCTTCTGTTTAAAAAAAAAAAAAAAAGTTAAAAGGAGAGCATTTATACACTTTTAACGAGTATCAAGCTTGCCAAAATCTTTCAAATTCGTCCAGAGGTTTGGAATGAGGAGTTATCATTTGAAGACGAACAATGTGAGTTCTGCTGCAATTTCAGTAGCAATCCCCAGACCTGTTTTCTTTATGCCATGAAAACTTTAGAAACATAAACAGTGCTGAATTGCCACTGGTACTGAATAATTTGGCTTTTATTGTTGCCTGCACTCTTCTTGTGTTCAAGAAAATAATTTAATACTTATTTATAAATAGAAGGTAACTAAAGATGACTGTGACCTAGTCTGTTGAAAATTTCTCAGTACCTTTAATTTGTTAGTAAATTAAATATATTTTATTTAAGCAGAATCATATATACAGTATATTAACTTTTTTTTCCAGGCAATCTTTACTCAGCACAGAAAGGCCAGATGTATGGGAATTGTAAAAAATCAGGATATGCATAAAAACTGTTCAAGTGCATAAAGCAGCCCCATCTGGAAGACATCTAACAGAAATGAAGTTGTACAAAACCATTCCATTGATAATAAAGCTAATTTTTATGGGTCTGACAAGTATGTAATTATGTTCAGTGGTGCTTTTCAGATTTTATCACAGTCAATAAACCGCAGTGGTAATTTCATTCCCATTTGACATATTTACATGGAAACATTTGATTGGAGGAATTAGTAACCCTGAAAGCCTTGATAGATATGTTTTAATGATCTGTGACCTCCGCAGTCCCTCATCTGTTTATTGTTGCAACAGGCGAGAAGTCGTTCCTCTGTGACCTTTGTGGCTTTGCCGGCGGGACGCGTCATGCCCTCACCAAGCATCGGCGGCAGCACACAGGTCAGTAAAGCTGTCTTTACTCTTTGCTGTATTTTCCCCAGCAAGGGAGTCCCTCTACACTGGGGAGTTACACAAGTCAAATAGCACGTTACAGCACAAATAGTACATTGGCTCATTGTTTGCTTTGCTTTTTCTCGTTTTTGTGAAATTGGTATGCCCAGGGTCTGCATCAAATCTGTTAGCTGGGAGTTTGAGTAATTGCTTGAGGGGGAGTGGGGGGTATTTTTGGTGGGTTTGGGGTTTTTTTGGGTTTTTTTCTGAAGGAAGGAGAATTCTGAAGACTGGTTTTCTTCTTTCAATGAATACTAAGTCTACATTTTTTTTTTTTCTGAGGCCCAAATAGATTACCTACTGTGAAGATTTTGCAAGAGACTGCTAGAATGTCCCTGGGTGAAAATTAGAGACTACATATAAATTAATCCATTTTTTTTGAACTGAAGCATAGTTGAAAGCTAGTGTTGTTTCAGTTGCCCTTTCGTAATTTTAAGATAGTTTGTAATTAATAGGTGCAACTTTAAGAGTTACCACATGGCTGGCATGTAAAGCAAGATTTCTCTCCCAGAATTAGTAAAGCTTTCCTACCACATGGTTATAAAATTTTAATATCAGACAAAATTAAACTGGTTCTTAGTTTCAGAAGACCAGAAAAAGTGTAAGTATTAAACATTTATTAATACATTCTACCTTAATTGTGCTTTTTAGTAGCTCCTTGTAAGTGTTTGATTATTTGGATAGATTTTGTTCAAACAGACATAGAAGTGTTGCTGTTTAAGCCAGTGT
Organism: Poecile atricapillus; assembly: GCF_030490865.1. NCBI lineage: Eukaryota > Metazoa > Chordata > Aves > Passeriformes > Paridae > Poecile > Poecile atricapillus. The sequence continues at coordinate 95,658,250 of NC_081250.1, read as the reverse complement.
AGTTTTTTCGTTTTACTTACTATCATGAGGATAATGTAATATCATCAGGAATTGCTGTGTGAGTTAAGTGACCATTGTCTAATGTACAGTGGAAAGAAATGGCTAACAAATGAGAAGCTGTAGTTGTTACATCATGAATTTTCCATGGATTTTGTAAAGGGATCACAGTGGGAGATTTTATTATGTCCCTGTATAAACTAATCTTCATTGAGGACATATACCATCTAAATGTGTAATTTCCTGGAGAGCTGCTACTCTCTTTCTTGAAAGCCTGAAGCCATTCTTCCCACCCTGTTTTCAGTTTATTTAAAGCAATCATACTTGGAGGAGATTCTGATGCTTTCAGAAAGGTGGGATTTTCAGTGCTGGACAGGCAATAAACATATCTTGAAACAGATAAGCTAAAATTTTATTTTTTAATATTTCTAAAAATTATATGTGTATTCAGGGCCAAAATTCGCTTGCAAGTCTAGTTAGTAATCCTACTTTCAGAATCTTTTTTTTTTTTCTAATAACAAGGAACATAAATTTGTGGAAGAATTCTGCCACAGTCAGTTCCCATTCTCTGCAGCAAGTTTGTATTTTTCAAGTGACCAATAAAAGTAATTTAGTAAATATAGTAAGTTATTTTATTATTACACTCTGAATGATAACATGAGCAATTACAACTACTGGAATAGAAGTTGCATGCTTCAGTTGTAATTAAAGTTTCCATTTTTCTGGAGCTTTGAAGAATTTTCACATGTGGGCACAATTTTAACAAATGTAGGCTGAGAAATCGACTAATTAATTAATTAGCAAAAAGAAATTATTGTGATCAAGCGGATAGGAAATACCTTTTGTTTTTCATTGCCTTGCCATGTGACACATTGGGATCTTGCATATATCTAGGACCCATAGTCAATGCAGCCACACAAATGGTAAATAGTTCTTTCAGGTTGGGAATGTAGAAGAAATGCAAATTCTTGTATTTACCCTTCTTGTCTGTACCTATTATGTGAGTGTAGATCTAGTTTCTCAGAAATGTAAGCCATTATCATCAAATATATATATATATATATATATATAGTATCATTAGGCCACCAGCCAAGAGAAAAACTGTTTTATTTCCTGATTTATGTGCAGAATTAGGCTGAAAATATGGTGTACTCCTGGTGAAAAGCTGTCCAGGTTTTTGAAGGCATTTTTGCCCTTCTTTTGCCAGTGTGGTAGAGGCTTCTTGTGCTATGATCACAGGGATTTACAGGTTATAGATCATGAAGCTTGCATCTAGCAAGCATAACTTTATATTTTATGTCAGGACTGGAGGCTCGTTATTACTTTGCTATTAACTTTATACTATATAGGACAGTATCTCAGAGGCAGAGGGATCTATCTTTTTGGCATTTATCTGCCTCTGTGGCACAAACAATCAGAGATGATTCTTTAGCAGAAAAATTATCTGTACCTTCTATTTGTTTCAAGGAGAATGACACAATCCACCTTTGCTAGCATTGTTGTACTTCCATGGGTTCCTTTGTATTTTCATCCAGTGCTTAACTTTATCTCAGTCATTGGCTGCATGCATTCCTACTTTTACCTTTCTTTGTACCTTATTTTTTTTCTCTGTCCCCACTTGGCACAATTTTCCCAAAGCAGAATGCCAAAGCAAATTACAATCAGGTTTGAAAGGGATAGGTGTCAAAAATAGTCTAAATGGCTTAAATAATTCCCTACTGTAATGCAAGCTGTCTAGGGGGCTGACACAGAACATCTTCCAACCCAAGATTTACTTCTATCACCTGTCAGAGGCCCACAGTGCAAGGGCAAATGAACAAATCCTCACATGTAGTTAAGGAGTCTTAACCAACTTAACAAGTCTTCTCTCATCCCAGCCTCAAGGCCTGAGATGTCCCAACACCCCAGAGAAATGTTCAGCTGCTGGTAGAGATTTGACACAAGAGAGCACTGACTGTAGGACCAGCCACTTAGGCTTTTGAGACTCCTTATTCTGGTATTTCTTACTCTGTTCTTCCCTTTTTAGATGAGATTCTTTCTTTGTACCTGGAAAAATGCCTTTATCTTGTGAAAGATGCATTTTCTTTGGAAGTATTATGGGGAGCATGAAGTATAACTTGGCATGAAAAAGGCTGGCAGAATCTAACCCTCAGTCACTCTTGCAGCAAACTGTACAGACCAGTTTGGCAAATAGGATGTTATCCCCTGAAGAGATGTTTTTGGTTTTGAATGAAAAGAAATACAGCAGTGTTAAACTGAACGAAGAAGCCATTAGCTTTAAGACTTGAAAAACTTTAGTACTTAATATATTTGTAAACATGATGCATCTGCATAAAGATTTCCTTGATATAAGAAATATCTTTCTCAACTGTAAAGTAGGAACAAATAATTTGACCTGTCAAGAGATTCCTGGTGTTCTCAACTGTACCAGTGGATATTTTTATTCTCTTTTAAATATATCATGTCCTTAATAATGACCTGGTCGTGTGAGAAACATACACTTGGGACAGAGAATAAGCGAAGTTGTTGGCTGATTTTGTCCTTCAAAGATGTTCCAACATTATTTTATGACCTGAGTGCACCTTCTTCCAGTCCTATTCTGCAAGAATCTGTCACTGGTATTATGAAAGTCTTTCACTGAAGATGTAAATATCCATGGCCTAAACTTCTACTTTGTGAATTGAAGCAATGGCAGCTTAAGGAGTGGTCCAGAGTTTGCCCCGAATTTTATCACACTGAAAGGAATACTTACATCTCTGTCTGCCAAATGCTTTACAATAGGCACTTGTGGCTGCCTAGGCTGTGATAAACTGTCTTAAGAAACTTGGACTGCTCACAGTATCAGCTGGTGCTATGTGGTAAATAAGGGATAGTTTGCAGTGCTGGAGGAACAGAGATGTTCTGGTAGTTCTGGTGTCTCAACAAGGTTGGGAGGAAAAGATTTTGTGTTTTGAGTCATCCCAAAGAAAGTTTTTTTGATTCGTATTTTGTTCCAGTAAGAAAATCTTCCTGATGATAGTTTTTGCTGGATTTAGAGTAAGTTGAATTGCACAAAGAATTAAACAATTACCTGAATATTGTAACAAAAAAGGGTAAATAACCTCTAAAACAGCCACCAAAAATAAACACGCGCACACACATGCATGCACACGCACACATATACACACATACACAAAGCATATAATATCAGATAATTTAGATATTTTGCCTTAAACATGATCAACTAGGAAATTGCATAAGAGAGAAAGAACAAGCAAAGGTAATTATTTCTTGCTTGTAATGAAAACATGGAAATAATAATTTTAAAATGTCTTCTCTTTATGTTCTTGCTCTTATTGTTCTGCTCACTTCCTTTGTTTGTCCCCTCTTCTACATCTTTCCTGGTAAACTTCTATTTTGTGCTATAGTAGCTGTCTCAGTCTAACAGTGCTGAGCAATCACAGCCTGTGTTCTCTTGCATGAAATCCCTTTTTTAATGTTGGTTAGTACTCCTGCAAATTGCAAAAACCCCATCCCCATCTTCCACACATCAACAGTCTGCATTTGCTTCCCATGTGTTAGTTGTGGTGGGATCTTCCCAAGGATGTAGAAGTACATCACAGTAGTAAAGGGTTAGTGGATGAGTACCCTTACTGTGCACTTCTTGGCAGTCACCATGAACCTATGGAACTGCTTAAGGAGATCGTGTCTTTGTTCAAATATTTTCATGCATTTTTGAAGATGGTAGCTTGTATCGTACAGAGCACTGTTTGTATGATTGCTTCTGCTCACTCATTTCAATCTTGCAGTTCTCAAGACGTTTATAGGTCAGTGTAATAAAGAAAGAAAATTTAATAATATATGTGTTTTTATCCAGATGAGTGACTCACTTTGTGTTTCTATTTCTCATGTGAACTGCTCTTTGACTTTAATGTGTAGTTACATTACTCGGCATTGAATTTAATGTATAATGTAGCCTCTTCCCTTCAGCTTCTCCACCACAGCTTAAAAAAATTATAACATTGAATACCATAGGAAATGTAGTACAGTAAGAAGAGATTTATTGCTCTTTCCAGCAAGAGAAGAGATTAAATTTGAAGAGCATCTTTGTTGTTTTGCCTTTTCTATTTACACCAACATTTGCAGCAGATTGGCAAATTGATTATAGGAAAGCTTGGACCAGCAAAGTCACCAAAACCCTGGGTATTTAAAACTTTCTCCCTACCTAAGAGAAATTGTCTAGTAGCGAGAGAAAAAGAAAAAGCTTCAGTTACTGATTAGCAGCAGCTTTATATACTAGTGCTCCCTATGAACTGGCCCTTTTGTGATCTTCTTTTCCAATTTTTGATTTTCAGAGCTCAAATTTTCCATTTCAGGTGACTTAAACAACAGATGCACTTCAGAAGCTGGTTGCAGTATTGTCAAAAATGCAAAGCCATTTCATTTGTAATCCGGTCATCAGGAAATGTAGCTTTTTGAAAGTGCTTGTGTTAAAAACAAAGTAAGCCTCCATAAAGTGGGTCCTTGATCTTGGAATGTGTGTCCTTCATTTTTGTTCCCCCATGGAGCTTGTTGACTACTGAATCATTTTGGGGCACCTATCTTTTTCATGGGCCTTGTTACTGATAAAGGTAGAGCTGGTGAGACACAGACAAATCTTCTGTAATGGAAATGGGGGAGGGGGGATATTTCATATTCTTTTACCTTTATTGGTCTTTAAATATGTAGACTTTGTCCTTACGATTATGGATACACTATTTTAAAGTTATTACATATTGTTGTTTAAAAATACTGTCAATACTGATATTTTCATTTGTGTAGTTTTAATTTTGTATGAATTAGAACCTTGACTGGGGGTGAGCAAGAGTCCTCTTGGAATTTTTAATGGCAGCCTGTATTAAAAGAATTATGTTTATTGCCTGAAATGTCTGGGGGCAAGAATGGTGGAAGGAAAACGGGAACACAAAGACTGATTAGAAGCATCCTGGCCCATAGATAGGGAAGACAAAAAGTTCTTAAATCAGTATGTCTGTGGAAAACTTAAATAAATAAAAAAATAAATAAAAGTACTCCTGCAGCTAATAAACTCTTCAGAATCACCCAATCCAAAGAAATACCTAGTTGTCTTTTAGGTTTTTTTCAACTACACTAATTAACCTGGTCAATTTTCCATAAAAGTACTGTTTCTTATGTACAGCTACTAAGAATTACAGGCTGTGCTAGGCTGTCTTTTTTCCTCCCCATTTAGCTAGCTTTTGTTGTGTGATGCTGCTGTGATGTATTTTCTGTCAGGTGAGATTTACACATAGTCTACTTGACAGGAGCAGTTAGCCACAAGGATTTCCTAAGGAAAAACTTCCTGGAGCAGTGGGCAAAGATTATCATTTTTCTTACGGTCACAGTCGAATTTACAAGCCCTCCTAGCTTCAACAGGCTCTCGCTCGGCTGTCAGCCCCAATGGCCCTGCCCTGGCACAGTAGCGAACCTTTACTTGATCCATTTTCCCCTCAATGGCAAACTAAAAATCTCCTTTCAGTTCAGATCTGCCTATTTTTACAAGGGGGCAAGTTGGCAAGGTTCTAGTGCATTTTAAATGAAAGCAGTTAAAATAAGTATGTATGTTATCTAAAATACCTGTGGCTTAACTGCTTAGGCTTGAAAATGTTGCTATCTTCTTTGGTGCTAGATGATAAAATAAATCAGAACAGGAAATCTTCAGTTCAAGAACAGGTTACGTTGCTAGGGAGTCTATGGCCTCCCAGAGAGTTTAATTGAAGCAGCAGCCACTACCATGCAAGCTGCTGGGACAATCAGCTTCTCCAGAGCAGAGTGTCAGGGTCTGACAAGAAAACCCCATTTGGGGCAGGAAAGACATACTTTCTAGCAGTCTCAATTTGTCCAGCATAGAGGCTTCGGCTTTGTGTCCTGCCCCTTCACCTTTCCTTGTCCCATGAAACAATAAATGAAAAACATTGGCTGGTATTCTCTCCCGCAGCTGCTAAAAGCAATTATGCCAGCTCTTTATGGAGCTTTCAGAAGCTGCTCTGTTGTCTTTCCATCCCACATTAGGGGCTTTTCAGACCTTGAGGACCTTGCGTATCTTTTTCCCTTGGGAGGAAAACCCACAACAAGCTCCAAGAAGGAAAAATGCATATTTCTCTCTGTTCTCAGAATTCTGGCAAAATCTATTTCAAAATCTTCAGTGTCTCATGCTGTGAACAGACTTGAAAAATTTGTGTTAGAGGCACGGCCATTTGGGAGTGGCCTTTTGCTACTGATTGCAAAAGGCCACTCTTACTGATAGTCTTATGCTGGTGGTGTGTCTTCTGCCAGTCTGAAAAACTTCAAATTGTGCCTGCTAATAGGCTTAGGGTTCAATTTTGAAACTGCCTGTCCTAGACCTCTGAACAGTCTACAAGGTACATGTCTGTCCCTAGCAGCTTTATCCAGACTTCTTTAGTCAGGGATGTTGATTCCTTATGTAGTTTTTAGATAAATACTTCTGAAAGCTTGTGCATTGGAGTGTATACTTAAGTTAGGAGCTGGCTTTTGTCTTCTCCATACAAAAGGAAACCTGTTTCCTCCCTAAATGATAACTATATCTGCCTAAAAGCCCCACAGAATATTTCTGTGGCAAAAATTGGAAAATTGGAAAATTGGAAAATGTGGAAAAAGTTGGATGCAGGTGTCTTAGCTAGTCATCACAGTGTGTATCTGTCATGAGGTTTTATCTCAGTATCTTCTAAGGGGTAGACTCCTCCACTGGAAAGAAGAATATTCATTTCACATTACAACTTAGACAATAAAAATTTTTACCCTTCTTCACTTAGTAGTCCTCTAGAAATTTTCAGTGCAGCTTCACATTCAGCAGAGATTGCATGTTAGTCTTCTGAAAATATTGTCCTTGTCTAGGTTTGGTGTTTGGTTTTTGTTTGTTTGTTTTATTTTCATTAACCTTTCAAGTCCTTCTACTCATAATTGGCCTACAGTTCAGAAAATATTAACAAGGGCAGAAGACTAGCAGGCAAGATTGGGGGAATGGAGCACAGAGTTCTGGTTCATATTCTCAGTCCCAGTTTATTTATGTTATTTAAGGGATAACATTAAAAATTGAGGTTGGAGGTGAAAACAAAGACACTTTTCACCTGGAGATGTTCCGTTCTGAGCAGCTGCTGAATACAAGCATCAGTGTGATTATTCACATTCTGCCTTCCCCAGTGTTGCTTTTGGGACTGTTCTTCACCCAGTTTGAAGAGGTGTAGTGTGTGAGGAATGCCTGTCACTTGGTTATGGTATTTTCATGGAATAAGACCCAGTAACAAGGTTATTCTGTTTCAGTTCTTTCTCCTCCTTTTGCTGCTGCATAATTCCACATGAGAAGTCAGTTGGATACTGATGTGTTTCTGTCATATTTTGAAATGAATGCATTGTATTTGGAAATTTATGTTGTTTTTGTGTTTGCTATATATACATGGGCTAAAAGCTGTCTCAAGGGATATGCCAGAAATTTGGGCTTCTTTTCCTTTTCTGTGGATGAAAACTGATAATCTTCTCTTGTCACCTTCTAGGAGAGAAACCATTCAAATGTGATGAGTGTAACTTTGCTTCCACAACACAATCGCATCTGACACGACATAAGCGTGTCCATACTGGAGAAAAGCCTTACAGATGTCCCTGGTGTGACTACAGGTAATGAGTCATTAACTAAAGCATGATGAGAGAAGGGTTAAGGTGATCAGATGAGGTTCATTTGAAGTCACCAATAAAAATATGCTGCCATTAAAACACCATCAGGGCAGTGGTAATTGCATATTAAATTAGGAGCTAAATTTAAAAACTTAGTCTTCAGTATTTAGGTATTACTTTATAAAGAAAAACAAATGATGGGAAGCCTTTTAGTGGTAACACTACAGTGCTAATGTTGAGTGTTTGTTTCACAGCTGCTCCAGTGTCTGTTGGAATTCTCTGTGGTGAGGCTGCTTATCTGCATTGCCTTTTCAAATCAGCTGCGGTTTTAAATTTTTTCTTGGTTGAGTTGCAACCATTTCACCAAGAAAGAAAAAGTTCTCTAAAAGGCTTACCAGCCTAAATACTCACCAGACACTTATTAGAACTGGAAGCAACTCAAGCTAGTTACAGTTCTTCAGAGTCTTGTTGTTCTGTTCCAGTTCTCCTTCTCCTTCTTAGCCAGGGTGTTTGGATGAGAGTTGGCCATAGGGTTGGTTGCACGGCAAAGCCTCCCTTATTACACCATTAAAACCCATCCCCATGTTAGGGCAGCAGATTAAATTTAGAAGAATCACATGACTGAACAGCGAAGATTACTTCTGGTGCTTATTGCCTGTGTTTTTGGTTCATTATAGAGTACTTATTAAATTATCTCATTGCTTCTTAAGTGAATCTTTACTTTTAAATACACTTCTGCATTTTTTAATACTTTTAATACCTTGCAGTGAGGTGGCCGGTCTATGTGTACTATAAAGGAATCCATAGACTATTTTATGAGCCATTTGCAAGAGTTGGTGTTCAAAAAGTTTTTAAAAATTTGCATTATATTTGATAAATTGCATATGATTAGATGTATGGGTTGTGATGCATGCACATAAGAGGGGAAAATTAAACATTTGATTAAACCACTATAGCATTTCTTATTTTCTTTGCATGCTGAACATACAGCTGTATGTTCATTAAAATTTTAATGTAGTTCCCTAAAGCAAGACTATATAATGAAGCCTATCTGCTCTCATAATACCTGTTTTCATGCTATTTATAGCCTACTTTACAGAAAACTCCTGTACAGAAAGCCTCTGCAGTTGTCACACATTTCCTGTACAAAACTTCTTGTTGCATTGTTTTGTTTGTGTGGGGCAGACGTTCTGTGAACTCTTTGCTACTGAACACCCGTTAAATCATACTCTGGAACTGCAGAGAACTGAATTTGATAACCTTGTGGGGAGGGCTATGTTTCTATGCTGCTACCTTTAGGGTGCCCCTGCTTTCTTTATATTTTTCATTAAAAATGGAAGTGGTTTTTCAGCTTCAGTAAGTCATCTAAGAATTAAAGATGATTTTCATTTGTCAGAGGAGTTGCAGTAAAAGGTCTGTGTTGGGTGAAGTGATAGCATGTAAGCATTAGTGTGACATGATGTGCTGCATTGAAGGTAAAAGAAGTGCTGTCTTTAATGCCGTGTGTTTGAGGACACTTCATTTGGTGGTCATCCACTTTTACTGAATCATGCCAACTGGCAGGAATGGTTTTATTACAGAGCTAGGTAATGAGAGGTGGGTTACAGTGGGTTTGAGCTCCTTGGCTTGAAGACCCAAGAGTCTGGAGCACTGTAGATGTGAATCAGTCTGGGATTTGTCACACACACCCAATGAGTGGGTGCACTTCCCTCACTCAGGATACCAAATGCATAACCCAGTGCTCTGTTGAGTGAAAGACAGGAGATCATTTTACTTTGGATAAAGAGTTTTCTGTATGGGATATAAATTCTAAGAAATAGCAAGTTTTTATGGGTATCATATTATGCTGGAGATTATTAGAGAAGATGCAAGCATAATTATTTTATCAGCATTAACAAGAAATATCTGGGCATGGCCTTCTTTTATATTATTGAAAAATAAATGTTTCATAACAATAGAATGTTAGTTTCCATCCTTCACAGGCCAATTTTGACCTAACATTTGGAGGCTGATCTCTACAGATACCAGCTGATGAAGCTTTGATTCTGCAGGAAATGTGTTCCAAACTCAGCTGAAAAACATCTGGTAGGGACGCAGGAACCAGAGCTATGCTGCTGCTCCTGCTACAAGCTCATAGAGGCAGTGAGGCACTCTGTGTAGCTGCAGAGGAGCCCGTAGAGAGGCTGCTGTATTTATTAGCTCAGCAGTCCTGCTTGTGCCTGCCAGTTTCCACAGTCCTGGGATATTAGCCAGCCTTGTTGGCAAGTATATATTTTGCTCTCTATCCACCTCTCTCTTCATTTTAAACTACAATTTTAAGGGAATCACATGGTGCTTCCTTGTCAAGTCACCCAGTATTTCTCTTCTAAAGGAAAGTTATTAGCAACCCTGTAAATAATATTGTTTGCACCAGTTCAGCAGATGGTATGTAATCTTGCAAGTGTCACCTACAGAAAACGTTAAAATGAAGATTTCAAAATCTGCTGATCTACTGCTAAAATTCACCCCCATGTCTTGTGGTTGAGGTCTCATTGTGATGCTGTGAGCTCGGCCCTTGCACTCTAAGTTCATCCAGACTATTTCATGTGTTGCTGTTTAGTGTTGCTTGGCAACTGCAGACTCTTTAATGAGCCTTGTATTTTCAGCGAGGTGAATATTCCTCTTTTTGTGTTGGGGTATGGAGGAAACCATTGTTAGTGCTAATATTAAGTTTCCTTTCATTGATAACTGATCTCTGTTCTATAAAGTAGTTTGAGACACTTGAATTAAAACAGTGGCTAAGTACAATATATTTAAACTATTCCCATTCAGCTCATTGGTGCTGAGAGTACTCTCAGAGATTCTTGACCTCAAGCTTTTCAATTCCTCAGCCTGAAATTGTGAATAATCATCCTGCAAAAATTCTTGCCAGTCTAGTGAGTGAAAGGATAGATAACCCTGGCTAGAAGTACAGAAAAAGGACTATTGGAAGAAACTAATCTGAATTTAGGAACTGTTATAAACTTTATAAACTGAAGCGAAATCGGCTGTAAGATACTACGGGGAAAAGAGTGATTTTGCCTGCATGGAACAGAAAAGGCAATTTATTCCCTATACAACACACAGCATGAGACATTCTTTTCTTAAGTAGAAAAAGACATGAATGGATGTGTTTTTCTGAAGGGAGTAGTAAACTAACTTAGCATTTTTAGCTCACAAATTATAAATTCTCTATAGTATGTGTATGCTTATAGTTGTTCTTCGGTATTCTTGGGAAAAATGTTCCATATCTAGTTTTTTGTACTGTGACCACTTGACTTTCTTTTTTTGTCTAAATCTTTTGTATCTTGATGAAAAAGAAATTAACATCTGCTTTTCGACACAGTAGTATATGACTTCCGGTAACAATTATAATTTGAAATTATGTTTTCAGTCTATTTTTAAAAATCCTTTAGAAGGAAGAAAAATATAATATTCATAAACATGAAAATGTACTTGTATGTTTGGTTATATATTTTTCACATTTGTGTTTTCAATTTAGGTTTTTCCTATCTAGATAAGAATATTCACGATTTTCCTTTGCATTTACTTTTTCAAATCACATGGCATGTCTCTCCATTCTTAAGTCAATGTGCTTTGTCATACAAAAATATTCATTCACCCTTAATTAATGTTTAACTTAATTTTATAATGCAGAATTGGTCTCACAGGGCCCTGCACCACCATTACTTATGCAATGCTTATTTTATATTTCTCATTCGTTTAAAAAAGATGTGTTATGTGGCTGAACTTTTCAGATGACACCATCCTGGAGTTACACTGACAACAATACTGTTTGCATTTGATAATAGGCACAGTAAGCACTGAAGAGCTGTATAACATCCTGAAAATGAGCAGCGCCTGTGACACAGGTTTCAAAATCTGTTGGTTGTATGGGCTGTGGACAGACTTTCTAAACCTGTAGTAAGGCTAGGTACCTGAATTTAACCTGATGGCAGAAGGGAAAAGTTCTCCTAAGTCTGATGATATCAATAAAAGATGCAGATATACAGCATTTTCAGAACTAAACTGGTTTTGTGCATGTGTCTAAAATAGGGAAAGCTCATTTATTCATATTTAAGATTTTAAATTTAACTCCCATTTGTTCTGACTTTCTATATAACTGTCACAACTTCTCAGGCAATTTATGTTCATGGTATGTGTGAGGGGAATTTTTCAGTGAGATGGATCTGAGTTACATGAAGGTGGGCATACAAAAGGCAGAACCTTGTTCTCACATGATCAAATTTGTTAGATTACAGTGCTCGGGAGAAGCACTGACATAGTTTCATGATGCAGAAAGTCTATTGCTTCAACTTTGACCACAAGAGTGTGGGACTGCTATTATGTTAATGTGCTTCAGGCCATCCCTCTGCTGTGATTAAAGAGAAGAATTTTAAGTTCTCTGGGATTCCACTGTATGGTTCATTTTGCACAGAGTACCTGTGGTGGTGAGGTAATGGAGGGCAATATGCAGGGGTGTTCCTTAGCTATAGATAAGAATGTGTGGAAATTGTATAAAACAAACAGCCAAGCCAGCAAAACAGCATGCATTCCTTTCTATAAAGTATATGACTTGTGAAGGATGTCTTACAAAACTGAGAATAAATAGCATACATTTTTAATATAATTATGTAAGCTAAAATAAATATTTTACATTTATTATGCATAATAAAATAATTAGACAACATTCTGTAAGGGATTATGGCATCTGAAATTCCAACTGCAGACGGATTCATTGCATATTTTCAGCGGCAGCAGCATGACTTAGAGAGAGTTACTCCACAGGGGCTACTTTTCTTTTTTTGGACAGCATCCCTAGGGAGTTCTTATTTCTGTCTGACTTATAGTTCATATCTGTTCATAGGTTGTAAAGACCAGTTTATAATACACTCCAGGATTTGCACCTAAGTCATAAGAATGTGCAGAGTAAGTGTTTTCTCTCTGTTTGTTTTGGCGAATTCAATAACTTTAGGTACAATTGCATCAGCTGTGCACTATTCCCGTGTTACATCAAGAGAAGCAGGGATACTTTACATACATTAGAGATTACGTAACAATACATACTAATTCATAGCAAAACTGAAGGGCTGTTAAGGCAAATTATACATCAAATGATAAAACCAGTTTATTTATCATTAAAACATTGATATCAATATGCTCTTTGTTACCAGTGAAATTTAATACACCTGTATAGGAAATAAATGAGTTACACAACTGTATAGGCTGATGAGAATTCCAGGTGGCAAACAGCACTGCACTATGGGAAAACACACACACACATACACACAGATATATATATCACAAAGGCAGAATTGGAAAAAAAATAGTGGATATACTTTGTACAAATACAAAGTTTTTAACAAAAATAATGCATGTATGTAATAGGGCAAACAGGGCCTTCAGGAAGTACTTCAGCTTCTGTTGTGTTCAGCAGCAGGAGTTGAGGATATCCAGTGCCTTGTGCTAACAGACTTATAAACAAATGAAGATAGAAGTTTAGACAGACATTCTGTCAGTGCGTGGGCACAGTTCCCAGATAAAAACTCAGACTATTATTCCCCCCTTAGTTTTTAATAAACTTTCAGATAAAATATTTGAAAATATTTGTATTAGTCCAGAATAAAATATACTGTAGCATTTAAGTCTTTGAGGAAAAATAATCTGAAATAGGATTCAGATATAGTTGCAAAAACACTTTAATTATTCTAACGAATACATGGCATACAAAACAACGGTCACCGTTATTCCCTTTTGTAATGTTTCTGTGGCTTAATAAAGCCTCTTATATTCACCTAATTCATAGCATGTAGTTTATGTAGTAAACTCAGAATAAAAATAGTTGTAGTAGTGCACAATGCAGATCAGCTATCAGGATGTAATTCCTAACATGGAATTAACATTTCCTAACTCTCCGAAATGGAGAGCACATAAGTAATGATGTGACCCTTGCTTGGACATGTCTGCGCTGTCTGCACTGACTGAGAAATTGTGTCTCTGCAGTTTTGGACAATTGTTGGTGGCAGTGTATAGAAGAGTTTAGGCTCCCTCTCTCAAAGCTGTTCCTGTCCAATGTCACTGCCTGGAGTGCTTAGGAGAATGTGTGTGTACCAGGAAACAGGATTGTTTCTTAGGAAAAATGGGTGTACATGCACACACATGTGCATTAGCATGTGTAGACTTGGTGACTGCAGTCCACAGTGAAGTTGCCATATTAAGAGGCCTTGGCACAGTATGGAATATTGTAATAATTTTGTGAGGTCCCTCACATTCTGTATTTGTAATTAAGAGCATAGTAAATGCACTATACTTGGTAGAAGGGTAGTATGGACTTTTACTAATTTTAATGTTTAATACATTTTAAGGAAATTCACCAATAATTCCATGAGCCTCGGTATTTTATTTTATTTTATTTTATTTTATTTTATTTTATTTTATTTTATTTTATTTTATTTTATTTTATTTTATTTTATTTTATTTTATTTTATTTTATTTTATTTTATTTTATTTTATTTTATTTTATTTTATTTTATTTTATTTTATTTTATTTTATTTTATTTTTTGTTTTTAGGGGTTGTTTTTTTTCCCCTGTTGCTACTCTAAGAAGGAGGAATTTAAAATTGCCTTTTTAATTCAATGGGTCTGTGATTCTCATGCTAACACTGAACTTGGGACTTTAAGGATCTGCCCAAGTGGTGATGTAATTGCAAACACTGATAATACTATTCTAGTCTCATTCTGGATTGAGTCCTTTGAAGAACAACTTTTAAGGGATCTATTTAAGCCTAAATGCTGTGTTAAATTACTCAAAGGACACTGCTGAGTTTAATGTTACTGAGACTTGAAGCCATTTTGATATCAATGTAAAAATTAACATCTGTTTTTAGCGTCTCTCTGTTACAGCCTGCCGTGATTGTAGGCCAGCACTTTGTAATTTGTTTGCACTTCGATTAAAGTTCTGAAAAAACTTTGTCAGTCTCCTGATTTCTTTCAGTAGGCACTGTCTTTCTCTTCCTGTTCAATTTGGGCTTTGTCCCTAATATTTCTTAGGCAGCCCCTCCCCTGCTGAAGTGATGCTGTTTTTTCTGAATCAGTGTCCAAGACACTTAACCCAAAACCTTGAAGTATTTGGTGTCTAGGAAATATGAATAAGGCCACTTCATGCAGTAGACAGATTCATGTTACTAATGTATTCTTTTATCACATTTTATCTTCTCTCTGTCCTCACACTTCTTTTTTAGTATCATATGTAATCATCACTGTCCTATCTATTCCTCTTTCTTAAAGAGCATAAATGTGTTATCATAAATGCATGTATATTTATATCTAATACATACTTAATTCATGTTTATCAATCTGAAACACCAGCATATATTTCAAAATAAAATAATCTTAAGTATGTTCCATTTTGATAGTAAATAAAAATTTAGTACTAACCTCAATATGAACAGCAATGCTATGGTCTTAATACAGCTTGTAGTACCAAAAAGACTTGTAATTTCCTGTTCTTACAGTGTTTCTGATAAAAAAGTACAGTGAAGATCTTTTATGTCTACAAATAAACCTCCATTTCTTAGAATGGTTTGATCTAAAAATAATCATTGGCATCATAGCTTAATTAATGTGAGCCTCTTGTGTAAAGCATATTTAAAAAAAAAACTAAAACAACTGTATATGTTTTCTTTGCTCTTGCCTGTTAACAGAGAATAAAAGAATTAATTTGTTTGTTTCTTTTGCCATTCCTTATTCCCCAATCCAGTGATTATAAAAGGGCCAAAGCTATCTTTGGGGGTGATGAAAGCTACAAGGACGAATAATAGTAATAGTAATAGTAATAGTAATAATTTTATTATTATTGCTGATAGCTACCATCTAACTATGTGGCAGGTAGCTAGCAATCTGAAAATACTTCAGCAGCATTACAGATCATCAAGATGAAATTGATAGACATGACCCTGTTGTGTTGTGTGGGGTTTATTCTCCAGACTATATGGCTACTACCCTGTAAAACAAGTTCCTGTGTTAATGCTATCTTTGTGACAACTTTCCCTCTTCCTTCTTCACATGTCACATACAAAATAGATTAAAGTCTGGGGAAGTGACAGAAAGCAAATTCTGTTCTGAAGTTCCAGAAAGAGGTATACTATAGTGCAAGGGGAAGAAAGGGAAAGGTTTTTTCTGTTTAAAGTCTGATGAAAATAAGATAAAGAAAAGAATTACTGAATAGCAAGTGAAAGAAGGAAAGAAAAGAGCTTTTGTGTTTGAGAAAAGCTTGCTACTTAGATACTTTTAATGCATTAGAAATGGTGAGCAATTTTCCAGATAAATTTGGCATTGTTAGAAATTCCTGATTTATTAAAGCTAAATAAAATTCCTTGTACATTCCAGCAGAGTTGCCCTTGTCCCTGTACCAGCTTCTGTCCAAATTCTCCTGGAGTGGTACGTTGGGGCATTTTGGGAACTGAGGTACTAAAGCCTCTGTCACCACCACTGGGTTCCCCACCTCTGCAGTGGAAGTGTGGGTTCGACGCACCAGGCTGGCACCTCTGCAATGTGGCTGGAGGGTGTTTGCCAGGCACTACAATATGCTATGGTGGGACTGAGGCTCTGGAGCAACATTAGCACCTGGGGTTTGGAAGTCTGGTGCTCTTGGCCACCCTCTTCCCAGTCTTGTGGGAACCCCTATGGGCTGAAGGCTCATCTCTGAGAACCTCAGCTTCCTGCTTTGGAGAGAGAGGCATTAGAGATTTGGGAGCTCTGAGTTCCAAAGATGTTGCTTTGAACCTGTGAGTTCGAAGTTGCTGCTTAGTTTTGGCCAGTAACAGGAAGAGCTTGTCTCAAGGTTTGCGTTGTTGCCTTTACTCCTTCCTGAGCAGCTGGGAGAAAGTGGTGCATTCTCCATCAGAAAATGTGGCATAAGGAAGACAGACCACTTGGTATACAACAGCTCACCTTCCCTAAAACAATTTTGCAGTCTCTGTTGTATGGTACTCTACTTTCTTCTCCTAAGTCATGGATCAGGGATCCCTATTTCCCTTGAGGCTTTACTTACAAAAAGACAATCTGGAGAGGAGCCTCTTGGCCTGTTGTAACTTATTAAGTTGTTTATTATAGCTATCTGTCCCTGGTTGGGATGATCTTTGTGGTTTTGCTAGGCCTGTTTAGGTCTAAATAACAGCCATAGATATAGCTGAGACTTCTTAGGGAATAAACAGCATATAAAGCACTCAGTTTTGTCATTACAAGTGATGGAGTGCTGCTCTGGTGTTATCTTTCTTTATATTTTAATGTATTTTAAAATGTGCTATTTTAATAATAGAAAAGGAATTAAGGGAAGAAAATACATATGAACAAAAAGTTATTCTGCATTCTTGGATTCATTGAGTCAAAGCTACTTTTTACTTTGTGTCTTCAGAGAAAAGATGAGGTCAGTACAGCACTCTTCATCATCTCCTCAGCAAGTTAAATATGCTGAGGCTTAGTGTGCCTAACGCAATGGAACAAGCTAATGCAACACTATTCTCCTTTCTCACACCCCCATGGGCCAGGGGATTGGAGTGAAGACATTCCTTGATATTTTCCCACCTCCTTCTGTAAGTGCACAGGTTTTTTTCCCTATTTTTTTTTCCTTTCACTTAAGCAAACTGACCAGCTCTCTGTGGTTCCTAGAATAGAGGTCCATACCCATATATGCACATTTTTAGATAATGCTTTGAAGTAATACTTCTAGTGTTCTTCAGCATTGCTATCTTTTTATATTTTCAATAATGTTACCATTCAAAGCACACACAACTAGAAACTCTTATTATGCATTTCTTTTATCATTTAGATAATAATCTAAAATTATTTGTGTTATAATCCTATAAACACATATAGTGCTTCTGCTGATATCATAAACTGCCTGAACATCATCCTGTAGTTCATTGTGATATTGCTAATACCCCTTAAAATATAGTATTTATTGGTTTATGTTTGTAACTTCAGTGCATGGTCTTTCAATGCCCGTTCAAGATGATTATGGATTCTCTCTAAGAACTGTAGCATGGAACATCATTTATTCTGCTAAAACCCTATGTGGAATGCCTTCCCTTATGGAGCTTCTTCAAAACATTTCTGTTGAAATTTTGCATGCATAATCTACAGGGCAAACAATATTTAGAACCATTTTGAAGTTGCTGAAGGTATTGTAACTATTAAAATAAATTCCTAAGTTCTGACGATGTAGAAAAATATGGTATTTCAGACATCTTTCTGTTAACAAAATGGTTCTCTTCTTAGAGAACCATTTCCATTAGCAACTTTTGGAGATCTCTTATATGGGTATTTTAACATATAAAAAATATTCTTTGTTTTTGTTTCAGGAAAAAAGATGTATCTTTAATTCAGAAAGGCAGTTTTTTAAAACCAGTTGATAAGGATTGTTTTTTAGCCTTCTTTCCCTAACTCATTGTGAGACTTGCACCAGCCCATTCATCCATCTTTCACCCATTTCTTTAATAACTTCTGAAGCTGTTGGGCAGTTTTGGTGAAAACTGACACCCTGTAGTAGCTGCTGAGATAAATTAAGTTCATGTTTCCTGAAAGAGGTGGATGAGGAGAAGAGTGAAAAAAAATCATAGAGGACCAATCAGGCAAAATTCAGCTGTCATGCATTCTTCTCTCTTACAATCCAGCCTCACCACCCAGAATGGATGTTTTTTCCTTGGATGGGGATATCCTGAAGGAACATGTTGGGGAGCTGTTGTTGCTGCATTGGTGCATTGGGAGATTTAGTGAATGGAGCCTGAATGCATAGGAAATCATGCTTCAGTTGATAAAATGCTCATGTGTCAAAGTACTGAGTCCCAAATAAACCTTTTGTTGCACGTTGTCAGGATAGGTCCTTTTTAAAGCTAAAATTTAAAAGGTATTTTTCAGAGGATAAGGAGGAGACCCCCAAAATCTATGGTTTTCTTAAGAAAAAAAAGATAATTTGGAGAAGATTTATTCCCAAGCATTTGAGACCAGTGACATTTCTTAGTGAATAGGAAGAAACTTCTCTCACTGTGGAGACATTATTCCACTAGTGCTTTTTTGGCATGTTTTCTGTAAGTCATTCACTGATGAACTGACATATTCATAGATCTATATAGATGTATTTACTTCAGGAAAAGAAGCAAAGGTTGAAAAAATGGTACATTTTTTTTACATGTTATTAGTGATACTGAGCATCCACGAATTCTCATCTCGCATGGGGTCCAGTGACTCTTTGCCTATTTGAAATTCAGCCTCTTTGTTTACGTGACTAAATGTGACTTTCATCACATTTTAATTTGAATTTTAATTACTAGTCTTTAAGATTTTGATCAGCACTAATAAATTATAGCACAGTCATATGGTATTTAGCTGATTGATTTTTGCATGCTGAAATATAGTCATTTTGAAGAGCAGTAAAATTTTCAAGTAGAAGAAATGTTTCAAAGATAAAGGAATTTGTATTGGATTTGTTAATTTGTGTCAGACCAGAGAGGGAAGTCCTAAATGTGAGCCCTTGTGAGGGCAAAGCAGGTGTCTACTATCCAGTCTGTTTTAAATAAATGAAGGAACATCAAGTCAGCCAAACAAGGCCAGCGAGTGCAGATTTCAGGAATAGCTTTTTGTTTCCTGGTGATGGTGCAAGAGGTGAGAGATGAAAATACGGTATTGGGTGATGGTAGCTCTGTTGGTACTCTGCATTCCAGAACTGGATTCTAAAAGGCAAATAGAGCATTTGTTTGCTGAGTTCTTGTACATATGCATCTGTTCCTGGCTTCCTCTTTTGTTTGGATGTCTTTTCTCTTAGAAGTCTACAACATAACATCAGAAGAATCTTTATTTTCTTTTCATGCTCTGAAGTGCCCATTTTTAGTTTCAGTTCACCAGTAGCATGGCAGGAGTGCTGTAACAGAAAGGATTATAACTAAGCCCCTCTCCATCTAAGCATCTCTGTTCCATAGCTCATTTGGGAATCAGCTCTCACTGGCTGGAAAGTGTGTACTGTCACAGGGTCAATACTATAAAACAAAAACAAAGACAGTGGATAAAATCCTGGCTCCACTGATGTTATTCACATCGCCTCCACGTCCTCAGTGAAGCGGCAATTCTCACCTGTCATGAAGGTACTTGTTTCTTAGGAAAGAGAGAAATGGAAAGCCAGGGAGCTGGCACCACCTTCCACAAGACTTTATATCCTGAACAGCAAAAAAGTTAAACTTGGCAAGTAATTTGTGGGATTGAGAACCCAGTTACTACTACTTTCCGTTTGATTTTCAGAGAGGATCCCTATCTCCTAAATCTTGCCAAAAGACTTCTAAATCCAGAAGCATCTACTCCTTTTGGAGTTTTTGTTTTTCAGTTCTCTCTCTACTTGAGTTTGCAAGTTCTTGCACAACTGAGTGAAATCACTGAAGCATGCTCAGAAGTCTTTGTCCTGGGGAAATGGCTATGTCTGCCTGTACTTTTGGTACATTTTTTAGGCAAACAGGCCCCTCTTCTTGTATTTTTGGGTATGTGTTAGAGGTCTGAATATTAGACAAGTCAGAATTCATTTAGTTCATAATGAACTGCTGTCTGCAACCTCATTCGAGTTATTGTTTAGGATTCTCAGCTGAAAGGGCACAGGACAAAGTGTTTAGGAGCCTGTTGTTTGGATTTTCTAAGAGAATTATATGGGGAACATAACTGAAAACAGAAGAGTGTTTCTGAAAGCAGGGATTAGATCTGCTTTTGGCTCCTGGCAGCTCCTTGCTGTCTAATGCCAAAGTTTCAAGAAGAAAGACTTGATGCATGGTATTTTGTGCCAGCTAATATATTTTCCTAAAACAACTAATCTTTTTGCCTATTTCCTGGTTATCATATCCTTCTCAATACTTAGATTATAGTTTTTCTGAGGCCAAGACCATTTTCTTTGTTGTTTCTTTGTACAGCAGTTGGCGTATCATTATCCTGTCGTGCTGTCCTCTCAGGTCAACATGCTGTGCAGTGAGAATGTTCCAGTTTTCTTGGAGCTACATTTTGATTCATAAACATAGGATTTCATTTCACCAGAGGAGTACAGGAAAGCCTGTACTGTAGTGGTGAAATCTTATTGTTGCCAAGACTGTGGTACTGTTTAATGACTAAAACCTCAAAGAAGGTGTTACAGCTGAGAGCTTGCATTCAAGCTGAAGTGCAGTATCAGTGCCTAATTCCCATAGTCTCCTTAGAAAATCTTATCTCTCCTTTATGGACTGGTAATCCAATACCTTTCATGCAAATTAAATGAATATAAATAGAATTTTTCAAATATGCATGCAGTCTTAAGTGCCATTAGAATCAGCCTTGGCTGTTTTAGTCTGGTTTTGTTTTTAAACCTGACCTTCAAATATGTGTCTTGCTAAAGGCGTTTCTGCGTGCATTTTTTTTGTTTTGTTTTTGGAGTTCATGTCATTGTTATATAGCTGGAGGAGGGGTAGTACTGAAAGCAATGCATCTTGGAATGCAAGTAGAGCTGTTTAGACTCTCTACTTTGAAGCACAGTGTCTTTATCTATACCCATCCACTACTTAGAAAGGAAGGATTTCATTATGAGCTATATTCTTCTCTTGATATTCACCTCATGTTAGTAAGCTGCTATTCTGCAAACTTGTGGAAACAGCACTGAAACATATAGACTACTTCCATATCTCCAGCAAAAAAACCCAAACTGTATGCATCTGATAACAAAAAGGAAACAAATACAGATAGATAGATAGATAGATAGATAGATAGATAGATAGATAGATAATTTTTTTTTCCCCTAAATGTCTATTACTTACTTAATTTATATTTACTTTTGGAAAATACATGGATTGTTTATAGTAGGTGTAGAGTAAACGCTTGTGGCCTTTAAAGAGGCATGTGGATTAATGACTTCTCAAAGAATTGTTTTACAAGAGTGCTGTAGCATTTTTAGAATGAGTGCTTAGTTAAAATAGTCACTAAGGGCATGTTATTCACATAGGCATCTTTTGCACCAAACCTGTGTCTTTTTTATTATCTATGCATTCTGACTTGAATCACTGAGGTCCTTTCCTATATGTACATATAACATTAAGCTTATGAATAGGTCCAGTTGTTCTAAAGTTAGTAATGTCCCTAGAATCACATACTAAATTAGCCCTTTAAGGTCTGCCTTACTATGATGCAAAATAGATTCAAAGGAATAGTTTGGTTTTATATAAAAGATGAGGAATGCAGATTTTTTGGTGGGTTCTGTTTGTTTGTTTGTTTTTAGGTTGAGTGCAATATATGTTTTCTTTAGCTGTAAAAGCACAATCAAGGCAACATGATAAGTGAGTCAGTGTTGTAAAAGTAAAACTAATTTTGCCTTCACTCACATGAGCTATAGAAGGAGGAAGCTTTATTGTCCCTAGGAAGGTGATAAGGCAGAGTAATTGTATATTATACTGTCCTGGAACATCTGCCTGAAGACTGTTGGAGCAATTCATCTATCATGGACGATACAGCATGTTTTGTCTTTCTGCTTTAACCCATCCCCACTGCTGGCCTGCACGAAGGTTTTGATAGGGACTGTGCCTGGGCTGGGGCACACATTAATCAGTCCCCTTGTTCAACACTCCAGCTGACATAATTACAACCTGCGCACAGCAGTTATTCAAGTTGAGTCCTTGTCACTCGTGGTGCGAAACTACACAGCTCAGATCCCGAAGGAGATTGCCTTATCACACAGAACAAGGGCTCACAGGAGTTGAAGAGAATAGAAATGGGAAAATGTCTTCCGGGAGTACTATATATTCCTTTAAAATAAGACATTTGAGAGACTTACAAGGGACAAAGAGAAGCATTGTGCAAGGTCTGAAATGAACAGGTTATTATTTTTAAAAGGATTACACAGGCCATTTTTGTGAAATGGACATGCATTATTAAATAAATTCAGTGATCTCTCTTATCATTCAGCGGCTCTGCACATTAGTTTTCTTCAGAAGCGATAAAATAGTTTTTGACTTGTTTAAGCTTTAAGTATCTCTCAGTAGAAATCATCAGAACACAACTAATAAAAGTGCAGATATTATACCAGTAAAATTGGCACACACATAAGGGAAGATCTGTGAGGATCAGAGTTAAGGGTGAAGGAAGAAGCATGCAAAAGGGCTTTCGAAGATGAGCAAGTTCATTAGTTTCTGCTGTTGTATGATACCACAATGTGAAAGGTGAAGCCAAAGAAAAAGTTTCATATTTTACTATTCTTCCCTCTTTTCATGTTAACCCTCTGTAGGAAAAAAAGACAAGTCCATAACAGTATCTATGATGACGAAAGGAGCTTAATTTCATATAATATGATGAGGTTAATTTTATATGGTTGTGGGTTTTTTCTTCAAGACACAACCTTTAGATAGATGATCACAGGATAATTTGTTTGGTGTTGGTCTGTAAAATTCGTCAATATGACAGAATTTCATTGGTATCCAGAAGGCTTTTGCCCTGGTGTTTAAATTTTTTTCTTCTTGGGTTAGCTTTTTGAAGTAATACCATTCAGGCAGTTCCTGTTCTTCTCAATCAATAGATTTAGAGTGTTGCCCTGATTTCTCATCTAGTTAAATTCATGCTATGTCTGGTAGACATAATTGTGTATTGTTGAAAGAACAGTAAAAATGTGTCTATTCTGGGTGGTCCAGTTTCAATCTAATACTTTTACAAGACAGCTTATCTGCAACTTTGAATAGTCTGAAGTGCAGTAGAAACTACCTTATGCATTTTGTTTTACATATAGGTATGCTAGGTAAGTCAAATATATAGTTCAGCGCTTTCATTCCATTTCAGTATCTTTTGGTTAAGTACACAGCACATAAATTTTGATATGTAGGTCTCCAGTGAAAGTCCAGCTACATCAAAACTGCAGTTTCTTACTGAGCAGCAGGGCGTCCTTACAGGCAAATGTACTCTTGTAGGAACAAAAATCACGTTTTGCTTGCTCCTTACTCTTAAAACCAGTTCTCCTGGAGTGAATGATGTCTCTGAAGTAAGCTCAAAGTGCAGAGCCAAATGCTGCATTTACTTACATTTGTGCAGAATATGGCGTTATGAGGACATAATCTGAAGAGAATGATGTTTCTCTGATATATGCTTTCAACACACATTTTAGATTAGATAATCAATCATACCTCCAACTAAAGACCCAAATTTGACTTTCAGAATCTAAGATGGTTTTTCAGTATTGACAGCCAGGAAGAATATATTTTAATTTGCAGACTGAACAAATTTCCATGACATCATAGAAGCACAATAAATGGCTGACCTCACAATGACATTTTTCAGACTTAAACTGTACTTCTTGGAGACTTTGAGCCCAGAAAAAGCCTTAAGCTCAGCCAGTCTGACCTTCTACCAAAAAAAATGCATAGGTGGTTTTTTTCCCAGTTTGCTCTGTACTGAAACTCCTACTTCTGACTGAATTTTATGATCTAGAAACATATTCAGATTTGATCTGAAAGCAGAAAAAGTTCAGAACCAACTTCCCTTCTGTGAAAGATTAATTGCTGAAGAAATTCTGCTTTCTGTCTCAGTTGAATTTGACTGTAACGTGTAGTCATTGTTTTTGATTTTGTATAGGTTTTCTCAACGTTAGGTTGTCCCTTAATTATGCCTTTAATTCCATGTTAAGTTACTCATGGGTCAACCTAAAGTGTAATAAGCAAATAGAAGGAGTTTTTATTTAGTTTTTTAGAGTTTTTTACCCCACTTCTGTTTCTATTTATAATCACTTTGTGGCTGTTTGTTCCCTTTTTTTTATGTAGCCACTAATACAGGAAGTAGATATTCTAGAATTTGTTTCTCTGGTGTCACAAAGAGAACATTACATCCTTACATTTGCTTGCTACTTCCTTGCTTATACAGCTAAATATAGTATGGGGCCTTTCTGCTTATAGAATCACACTAGAATTTCACATTAAACTGATGGTCCACTAATCCTTAAATAATTTTCAGTGTCACAGCTTTTCACAGCATTGTCTAAGTTACTTGCATGCATTGTGCAAAGGTGGGAAAGCTAACATGTAATTGTGTGTGTACATGTTGTGATTGAACATGCCTGGCTTCAGCGACTGCACTATATGATGGCAGTGTCATCGCTATTAATCATGCTGCCAATTACAGTGTTGTCTGCAAATTTTGTTAGCAGGGATTTTATATATAGTTTTGGCATGCATAACAAAAGTGAATCTTTCAGACAATTATTGCTGATTCTTTTGATAAATTGGAACATTTGAAATGAGGAAGAAAATTACCATCTCTTTTTGCATGGGGGTTGGGGCTGGGATAGGGCAACAAGAGGGACTGTATTAGCATTAAAAAAACCTACTTTGAGCAGAGACCACAGTGCCCTGGGTATGAATCCAGGCTGCAAAGCAACAGGATCTGCCCTCTAGGGAACCGTGTTGTCACTAAAATGGCTGAAGGATCTGACACGAAGGCCAGTTGGACGAAGTACCATCTGCATCTGAGATTGACAGGCAGCCTTTAGGGTCTGTTGCTATCATTTCTGACTCCAGCAACATTAGGAGTCCAGTTTCATCTTATGCAGCCACTAGATTCCACACCCTTTCTTAGGCTCTGTCTGCACTTCTATATCTGTGAAAATACTTTATGTGTTCCTGAGAATATACAAACAGACTCCACAGAATTGTTCAGTTACTTTACGTGGTCAATAAAAGAAGTACAATAGGGGAAAAATTGATACTGAAAGGAAATACGTGTCTTCAATTAAATTCATCTCAGCTTTTTTAAAAAATTGATGTTTTCCATGGCCTCATTTCAGTGAGGTGTTTGATCATGTACATAAATTTAACCTTGTGAGTCATTCTTTTGAAGTCAACGGGGGCTGCTTGTACTTAAGCTGCACAAATGTGTAAGTACCTTGTTAAATCAGGGCCTGTGATACCTAAAGCCCGGTCTCGATCCTCACACCACTGCAGAGATGCTGTTTCTCAGACCAACTTCTCTTTTATGCCATCTGCTCTAAGAAGAAAGGAAAGGGGGAGGGAAGAAGCCCATGAACAATGGAGTGATTATTCTCAGTTACTGTGAAATAGATGAACTCCACCTGCTATTTCTGCCACTTAAACCTTGGCTGACACAGTGCAGCAGTGCGCTGTGCACAGCAGACCCCTGCATCCCTCACACTGCAGGCACACAGGCCCTTGAGCTGGGCCATCATGGAGACCACTCTGCCTGCAGCAAAGTGGAAGCTAGGAGTTCTAGGAAATGTTAGATGGCTTTCAGAAGCAGATCAGTCCTATAAAAATTGGTTGACTGTTACTGTTTTTTGGGTTTTTTCCCTTTTTTTTTCCTTTTTTTCTTTTTTTTTTCCTTCTTTAGTCACTGAAAAGAGACTCTGAGCTTTTCTCTGAAGAGCTGCTGGGGGACACTTAGAATTTGAGCAACCCAGCTCTGCACAGCACCTACGGGGAGGGTGAGGACCATAGCACAAGAGGAGACCTGAGGCACATTTCCATGACTTCCTGTACCCTTTCCACCCATTCCTTCAAAGTCTAGCAGTTTGGACATAATTTGCAGGTTTCTGTCTAAAAGCCTCATCTTTATTTCTTTCCCTGTTTTCTTGTAGAAAATAGAATTAATGGAAGCATTTAAGGCAGGATGCCATAGTTCCTTGGAATCACAGATGGGCTTTTTCCTGGAAAAACATAATGTTTTCTTTAAATCATGGAGTCTGTTCTTTGCCATTTGTTGACAAAAATACTCTGAAAATTCACGAGTAGATCTAGATGCCAGCACTGGGTCTATACTTTGGGTTTTGTTCACTGTGCAGGGTTGTAACTGGCTTTACAGATTCCTCAGAGGTAAACAAGACTAGAGTACATCACTTCTTATTTCCCTTCAGAATTTCCAATTACCCTGAATTTGCCTTTAAAAGCACTTACTTTGGCTATCATAATGATCAATTACTTGAAACTGGGAATTTTCATTCCAATACATTGTAAATAGAATGGTGGATCCATGGCCAAATTACAATTTGGACATGCTAGTCTGCTGAATGGAGCTCAGACACAAGCAGTAATTATCAATCTTCCATCATTTTCTGTGCTGACGCACAAGTTTTTGCTGCTTCCCTACAGGGCTCTGCTACTTTTTAGCAGCCAGCATTGGACATCTGTCACACATACTGTATGTCATAACAAATAGATCATTACAGAAAAAAAATGCAAAGCTAAAAATGTAGAAAAGCAGAAAACATTACGATTATTATCCCTGGGTGTTGGTATAATACTATCAGAATAAATCCCAAATACATTTTTATTATTTTCTTTGTGAAACTGACTGCATTATAAAAGCTCATTAAAACACGTAAATGTAGTGTACTCTCTTTTATGGGTTACTTCATATTTTCTGAGTGGCAATACATGCAATACATGGCAGTACCTGAAAACAGGGAAATACATGTGGCCACCAGCTTGCTGGGCATGCATTTTTGCTGCACTGTGGGTGTGTATTCCAGTCATCTTTTCTTGGTAGAGTTGAAAAGCTGTGAGCAAACGCTGCAGAAGCAGCTATGGTGGCAAAGGCATTGCTTATCCCCAGCAGCTCATTGCCTCTGTCCACCAGAGGTCTTTAGGAGCAGCACAGAGAGGTGCTAGGCAGCAGTGACACAGGCAGAGCTGAGCTGGCACTGGGTACATTGGAATTGCCCTCCTGAGTTCCCACAGAGCCGTGTGCTGCTAATTCCAGCCAAAGTACCGTAAGTCACTTGAGAACTGAAGTTGATTGCAGAGTGTCGGCACTTGTATCCATGTGATTGTTTCCCCACTCACTTAAAACCTAAATAAAAAGTAGAACTTTTGCTTTTAAAGGCAAAGAGCAAGAAAAAAAGTAACCCAGGTGCATGTTAGTAGTGAGAAGGCTAATAAAATGTATTACAATTATTGTACATATATACATAAATATATGTTATATGTGTGTTTAAATATCTGATAATTATTGCAGTTTTATAATGTTAGTTTCAACAGATTGCCACATTTTTGGCTGTGGTCTTTGCTATTTTTTATTATTTCTTGTGCAATACTGTATTGACTTGTAGCACTGAAGAGGTAAACTAATACTCTAACTTTATAACTTGCAGTCTGAATTGCCAGTACAATGTATGTGCAGGTTATGTATTATTATGTAGCTAGTTTGAGCTATCTGGTAATCAGTTTATTCTATTTTAAAACCAGAAATGTAGGTAAATCTTGAGTATGCAGGGAAGAATTTTTTGGTTGGTTGTTTGGTTTGTTTGGGGTTTTGCTAAGTAGAAGTTGGGCAGAGTGACTGTCCTTGTGGAGATTTTGATTGAATAAGCCTGTTTGTATAATGTATAATCAAAGATTGAGGTATTTGTGTCTTTCCTGTCAAGAAAATATTGCCCATTAGGTTGTTTACCACCACCCTACCAAATGCTAGTTTTCATACAGTTTAATGACAGCAAGAAACAAAGGCAGGCTAGAAGGAATTGTATTTTGGAAAGCAGTAATGCTGAAAACAACCTGAAAGGTCCCTGCGTTTAACTGAGTGTGCTGGAGCTCTTGGTGCTGCAAGAAGTATCCAGGAGTTCCCAGAAATGGCTGCAACTTGAGAATGCTGAGCATGGAGAAAGTCATGGTATCTATGTATGCAACACTGGTGTGAAATGTGAATGTATTCAAAGTTTAAAGCAACTGGAAAGAATGCACGGAGAACCTGATGATTCCTCAGAATGAATTGAAGGGAACTCAGTCATTGTAGCTCCTCTACTGGAGGTCCAGGTATCGGGAGATTCTGCAGCCAAGCAAAGTGTGTTGGACACATAGCAATGTTAGCTGGATGCTGGGGGATAAGAAATACGATATTTTGTAAAAGAGAGAGGGATCAACAGAAGAGTAATTTGCCTGTGATTTCAAAGGACTCCCTATTGTTCTCCATCAGAAACCGTGTTTTAGTCCCAAAAGGGTTATGGTTTGAGAAAAGAATCACTGGGCAAATATTTATGAACTGTGCTATCAATAAGGTCAAGCTAAATGTTCCATATGACTTTGCATTTCTAAAAATCTACAGCTCTCCTTTTCTAGCGTAATTACATTATTGCAATTTTGATTTAAAGACAGTTTTCCAAGTTAGATGTCATTTTCTGTAAAAGAAATACCTGCAAACATTTGGTGAATAACTGAGCTTAAGAATCTACAATAGTGAATATTGCTTGATTGAAAAGTTTGCTTTCATCATAATTGCTTTTATTTCTGGAAGAAAGTATCTGGAGACTTTGCTACTTTTCAATCAAAATGCTGCAATTTCTCTGTACTTGCAGGTTGCATAGCAGGGTATAAAGGGTGCAGAAGACCTTCAGAATGCTGTCTATATGAGAGTCAACTTGATTCATACTGACAAACAGGGGAAAAATAGAAATCTTTTCAATCAGTTGGTCGTATCACTGTGTTTTTATGTTGTGAATAGTGATGTCAATGGAGCTGCCGTAAGTCCTTTATGTTCTATGCATTTCTCTGCAGAAAGAGGATGTTTATACATAATGTGCTGGAGAAGACCTTTGAAAAAGGTTTATTTTGTGCAAATAAGAGTCCTACAAGGTGCTAAAATCTTTAAAACTTAGTGGACTGGATAATTAACATTTTGCCTCATTTGCACCTCTGAAACCTTCCATTTCCGTGTCTTGCAGTAAGTATCTTTCTGAAAATGTCAGGCACTGTGTAATGGAAGAGTGTTCTAATTTCAGTTTCTTATTAGTAAATAGGAAAAAGAAATAATAAAAATTTATTACTTCCTGCAATATTTCATTAAGCTGTTTAATGCAATGCTAGTGTATTCTCATGTAGAAAACCCTTAAAAATTTAGAAACATTCCTATTCTACATGGACAAATTTAGAATTGGCAGATATTTTGTGTATTTCTCTTATTTCATGATTTTTACCCAAAACATTGTGTAAAAGACAAGGACAGCAAACAGCTTGGTACTGGGCAGCCACAGGTCTGCGGTTAACTACTGAACTTGGCTGTTTACAGAGGCTGCTGGCTGGGCAGCGCAGAGCACAACCTGCTGCATCCTGCCACAAGGCTGGGGATGAGTCCCTCTGCATAGAGAAGGGATGCCGAAATCCCTGCCCTCACACAGCTTGTACTGCTGGCTGGTGAGACTGGCTGGCTGAGCTCTGCAAGACTGGAGAGCAGGAAGAGATGATGGAGGAATAGTAACTGCAGATAGCACTTTCTGAGGGGACCTTCAGGCTGACTATTTTCCCCCCACCACAGATTTGCTCCAAGATTCATTGTTCCACCCATGTTTCCCTGCTGCTGACTTTGAACTTCCATCTCTGCCACCTGCAAAGTGCATGTCTCTGCTCTACCATCCCAGACCCCTGAAGAGTGCTGCTGTTTACAGTGGGGTAGGCCTAGTTTTGCTGAGAATTCCGGTCTTCTGCACATTATACCTTGCCAGTGCAACTGAGGTGTCTTTATAGGGGCACATATACTACCTTTTAGAGGCTAAAGGAACAATTGTACTTTTTGGGTTAAGGAGGAAGGCAGTTATGAGGACTTCTGTCACATCCACCTGAAGCATGATTTTCCCACTCTTCTGTAGACCAGGGACTCGGTATCTTGCTCTTAGCACAATGCCATGTTTTTTGTTTCGGTTTTTTTTTTGTAAAAGAACTCAAATATTATATATAAGGATAGGAGAAGGAAGGCAAAGGAAACAGAGGCAACAGCTTCTCATGTTGAGAAAATGTATGGACATTTTATACAACTCCTACCCTTCTTTATTTCATTCTCCCAGCAGAGTGGATCAATGGTGCTAAGAGACAAGCGTGCAGATGGCTGTGGAATGGGGCATCGGGCTTCCTTGTCACAGGATGATTCCTATGCAAGCTCAATCACCACTGAAAACTTCAATAAATTCTTTGAAATTGTAGCTTCCCAAATAATGAGAGACAAGAGAGCTGGGAGTGGTCAGCATGGAGAAGAGGCTCAGGGGATGTCATCAGTATGTACACATATCTGAAGGGAAGCTCTAAAGAAGAGGAAGCCAAGCTCTTTTTCAGTGGTGCCCTGAGACAGAACAAGAGACAACTGGTACAAACAGAAAGATAGAAGGTTTCCTCTGAACATCTGGAAACACAATTCCATTGTTAGGGTGACTGAGCACTGGCACAGGTAGCCCAGGGAGGGTGGGAGATACCTTTGGAGATATTCAGAAGCTGTCTAAAACTGATCCTGGGCAACTGGCCGTGGGTCATTCTTCCTGAGCAGCAGGAAGGTACCAGAGAATCTTGAGAGGTCCCTTTGAACTAAGCATGCTGTGATTCTGTACTAAAGTATCATTCTACAATTGACAAGCCATTTCCAGTTTATGATACTTGAATATGCAGCAACTTTTAGTTCATTGAGAGCAGAAAAAGTTACCTGATTGATAGGAATGGACTTGTAATCGCAACATGGAATGTGCAGCTAGAACAGCAATGGGAATGCATCGCTGTGTGATGAACATAAGAGACAAATGCCCTTTTTTGTCTTTTTCCAGAAGAGATTTTCTGTTCATCTTCAACAGTAGCTGCATTTCTCAGGAGAATCTCACCATCTGTCTCCCTTATTTCAAAGTGTTATCCTTTACAGAGTGGGGGCTCTCCTGGATGTGGAAAGTAGGCCTATGCCCTTCCCAATGTATCAGTCTTTCATGGAGGAGCTCATACAGTTTGTTGCATGGGAAATATGAGATGAGCCTTTCAGCTCCTTGTATTTCCTGTTCATCTGCAAAGTACCTTAGCAATATATTCCATTTCCTTTTTACTGTGTATAGCACTGACAAGACACTGAAAAATCCATACAGGCCTCCCTCTTCCCTTTAAAAGGGTTTTTGTGGGGTTTGCATCAAGTCTCAACCTTTCTTCACATCTAATAAAAGGACTTACTGCAAGACACGAAATAAAATTTTTATTGTGTTTCTCTACATCAGAATTGAATATAAACTCATTGACTGTACCTTTAGACTAATTAAGTCTCTCTAATGAGTTCCCTTCCTGTTTCTTCAGAGCATGGACAAATTGACAGAAATATATAAGTTTGATTTTAAAAATGGATCCTGAGGATGAAAGCATGCTTACATGAAGCAATTGTAATAGTAATTCAACTTAGAAACCTCTACTGTAGCTTTACTGAAATACAGGTTAGTCTCCTAAAACCTGCATTTATTTCTTTGTGGTTGCAATTCACACTGGAACTCAAAAATCAGAAAGACTTTGCTCAAATTATTTTTATTGGGCTGGGCTCTATTTTCCAAATTTCAGAACAAAGGAAATCTGTATTTCAAGATTTATAAACACCTGGAAGTAAATCTTATAATACAAGGCCTGTCAAAAGCTTATCATCACTATTGCAGCATTATAAGGTTTTAGTTACATTCTTGTCATGAGATTGCTTTAATAAAAATATAGCACTGTTTAAAATCACAGACCTCTGTGTTTACTCATATGATATGAAGTGATGTAACTACACACACAGTGTGTTGGTGGGGGTGTTTTGTGTCAGACATATAATAACATACTTGTACAGTAATTGGGAGAAGACTCCTAATAAAACACACATTCAGAGCATACTGAATAATTAAAAAACACTTTATATGCAGTACATTTTTGTCCTTTCATATTAAAAGGTATCATGTGGCTTCAAAAGTGCTTGGATTTGCCAGTTGTTACCATCATGGTTTACCTTATGATGGCAATTGCTGCTTTGCAACCTAATATGAGGGGCCACTTGTTATGCCTTGCGATCTCATATACCTCATTTCTGATTAAGCCTTCCTGGCCTGGTCACATGGGAAAATCTGGGTTTAAATTTTTTATATCTGTATGTTGGTGTGTTTAGTGACAGATTTTTAACTGATGACTGAATAAATGAGGCTCCAGGATTGCTCTGTTTAAAGTGGCTGGAGCAAATTCGAAATCAAAGGAGATAGAACTGGCCTTTTATGGCTTGAACAGGCTGGGTTTTCTTCACAACTCTTACATAGGTTTCCACAGATCCTTTATATATTTCACAGGAATATTTCAAAGTAAAAAGTTTTATATCTTTCCTTAACATAGTATGAGAGCTGAGCTAAAAGAACACAGATACTTTATTTCAGATTTGTATGCTCTGCTTTAATCTACTCGCCTTTAAAGTATAACCCATGATAGAAGGTTACCAGGTTGTCTCCTGCTTTCATTGCAGTATACGCTACCTTTTTTTTTCTTTTTTTGTAAAATACATATTTCATTTTAACAACATTTATGAGCATTGTAACTTTTTTAGGGGCTGAATCCTGAAAGATGCTGAGGCCAATATTTTCTATATTTTTCAGTGATGTCTTCTCTGACATTCTCAGGCATCTGACCATTATACCAGTATATAGCAGATGGACATGACAGAGGGTGAGCTTTGGCAGCACCGTAAGGCAGATACCAACTTTACTATGACCATTTCTGAGGGAGAGACAAGCATTCCAGCAGAACTTCAAGCTGCTACTTCCAGTTTATTTTGGGGGTCCTTTTTTTAGGTGCCTGGTACTGTAGAATTTCTATCAGTGATGGATATATAACCAGTTGCTCAAAATGCTACAGTAGTCTTATTTGAGTATTTGTAAAGTATTATGCATTTATGTGGTTTACACAAGTGTTTGTACTTTTTTCAGGTAGGCAGAATTACTCTTCTTAGTTTGGCAATAATAATAATAGTAGTATACGTTAGTATTGAAGTCCAAAAACAAAACAAAACCCCAAAGCAATTGTACACATGGACAGTTCTGTTCTTTTGAGTCAATAATAAATAATCTGACTGTTTCTGAATGAAATAAATGGAGCAGCAGTGTATTTTATGTAGGATTCATCACAAAGTCTGAAAATAAGTGGAAATTCTAATGCAAAATAATTTTGTAATGAGACTGGAAAATTTTAAAGACTAGAAATTAAAAATTACTGCTGTATGGATCTCTCTGTGAATAAAATAAATATGAAATCTTTTTTTATTATTTTTTTTAAGAAATGTGATTATAAATATTGCTTTGAAATGTGTTAAACTAATTGCAATCTGACTTTTATGCATGAAAACTTCACTACATTCACAAAAGCCGTGTTTAAGATGTAAACCAGAATCCGTGTGTATTTTCAAAAAGATGTAAACTTGAGCAACTCAGTTCTCTTTCCAAGGAATAGTTCACACAACAAGATGAAAGTTGGTGGAACATACTTGCAAAAATCATTCACAGCAACTCCACTTGAATTTAGGAACTGTGTAGAAAAGGTTCATGTGAACTTCACTGGGAATATTAAAGGCATTTGTGAATTTCAGTTTTTCTAAATAAAGACATTTGCTTAATTTCTGTCCATCGCTGACTACCATGAGAAAAAGATAAATTCTGTAAATGCAACAAATCAATCATTCTGGTTCAGATGTAATGTTCGGTTAACCTGAAACAGCTTTGGGACCCTTC
Organism: Poecile atricapillus; assembly: GCF_030490865.1. Taxonomy (NCBI): domain Eukaryota; kingdom Metazoa; phylum Chordata; class Aves; order Passeriformes; family Paridae; genus Poecile; species Poecile atricapillus. The sequence continues at coordinate 95,624,070 of NC_081250.1, read as the reverse complement.
ATGCAAAGGACAACATTTATGCAAAAGCTAAGAGGATGGAAAAAAATCTACAGATAATGAAAAATTAGTGATGACTACTTATTCTCCGTTGTAACACTAGGTTTTATTTGAACCACTGGTAGGAAATAAATTAATATATATCTCTTTTCTTTTTTCATTGCTGTTTAGATCTAACTGTGCAGAAAATATCCGTAAACACATCTTGCATACGGGAAAGCATGAAGGAGTAAAAATGTATAACTGTCCTAGGTGTGATTATGGAACAAATATCCCTGTGGAGTTTCGTAACCACTTGAAAGAACTACACCCAGACATTGAAAATCCTGATCTGGCGTACTTGCATGCTGGTAAGGTCATTCCTCCTTTTGCTTACAAATTCTTTTCAAATGCACGTGCTTTTAAATGATTGTAATAACAAAACAAGAAGTTATTATCATTTATTCTGAAGAAGAACAAGGCTTTAAAATGGGCTTAATCCTCTTCAAGTTTTCCAGTATTGAAGATTATGCATTAAGCACTGAAATCTATTCATGTTACACAAGCAAATCTTCCATTTCAATAAATAAACGTCAGAAATGCTCGCTATTTAAATGCCTCATTTTGAAATCTAACTGAACTTTTAGGGAGAAATATTTTTAAAGATTTTTATTAAGTCCCTCTGCCTAAACTATTCCCCAAAAAGAGAAACACAAAATTCCATAAGAAATACAGTGGCAAATTAATGCACTGGTTTAAAAGTTCTTAGATTTCATTACAAAAAAATAGACCGTTCCTCATTAAACGATAGAACAACAGAGCTAAACCAACAATTTAGATGTACATTTTCAGGCATTGTTTTAGAGAGTGCACACATGGAAATCACTGGAGGAATGCAAAACAAAAACATTGCTTTGGAAACAGGAATTAAAATAAAAGAGATGGGGTGTTCTCTATTTAGGAACAAGTGTTTTTTTTTGTTTTTATTTGGTTTTGGGTTTTATTTTTTTAATAGATTCTGCAGTTCAGAGTGAAAGGCAGAAGATTAATGGTAGGACGTTAGGAGAAATGACACAAAATTAGTGTGGAGCTTGAATGAAATGTGATCTTAATGCAGGAGAGGCAGATAACTTAGACATCACTGGGTGGAAAGACAAGTCAGAGCAGTGGGAAATAAGAACAGATGGTGAGAAGGAAGAGTTGGGGAATCCAGAGGAGGAAGAAGCTATGTGGGCCAAAGTCTCCCTGAGTTGCAAATTAATCTTCCATTGAATTACTACTATTAGTAGTCCTGTGTCAGATTTGAATCTTGTGTAAGGAATTAATTTCATAGGTTTTGATACCCTCATACCTGTAAAAAAGCAAAACCTGGAGAGTTTTCATGCAGCTTTGTGCAGTATGTACACTGTAGTTATTTTAAAACCTCTCAGTCTTCTCAAAATGACTGCTTGCTTTCCTGACTAGAGGCAGTGTATTATTTGTACCATATATTTCTATTTGCCAAGTATTCCACTTCATTTTGGAACCAATCATCATGTCATGTCAGCATATGGTGGATAATATCTGGATGTGCAAACAAAATGCCAGTTGGCAGAATACCAATTTCAAAATAGGTCAGAAAACCGATCACATTTCACCATAGTTCTCACTAAAGCAAATGAATATTCAACTCAGAGTTTAAATCCAGACACTGTTGGATTTTTACTACAATAATCCCACTTAATATGAAAAAATCAAATGCTTTCAGTAGACAGACAGCTATAACAGAGAGCTGTAACAGTGATAGAATCACTATTATTCCAAAATTACAAACATTTTATGCACATTTTCCCATTATTAGTTTATATGTGGGTAAATTAATTGTTCACTGTAGCATGCTGTGGTTAAAACTGTTCAGCTTGCTTGTTTCGGTAACACAGGAAAACACTCATCAGTGTGTTGTATCCTAATGATTTCTATACATGCACTCTTATACTGTAGAAATCCCCTTGCACTAAACAAGATACTGTTCAAATATATTAGGACTAGCAAGAACAGATTGTCACCTAATGATTGCCAGGTTCACCTAGAACTGGTATACAGCAAAAGTCTTGAAACATTGTTTGCATAATCCCATTGCTAAAATGATGATACTGTATCTTCGTTTCAAAAAGAAACACTATTAAAGAGGAACCTGAGTGGTAACTGTGTATTCATACCATAGTTAAATTAAGAGATGTTTCTTTTCTTCTTTTCAATCCTATTTCTGGCTGCTGGACATTTGAGAGTTAAAGGTTTTAGAGAAGATTTTTAGAGGAATGAAGGACAACTCCTGTGCCCTGGCTAACATCCCTTATAAAAATAAGATTTGTTCTGTGTCTGGTTCACAGTTACTGATGACTTAGTGGTCATTGGCTGCACCCACAGAGAATCTACAACACGACATAGAACCCCTTAGGATGATAGGAGTATAAAAGTGTCATACATGATTGATTTTTTTTTTTTTTTAACTTAAACATATTTGTCTGTCTTTTATGTTCTAATATTGCTTTGAAACAGGAAAGCCAGCTCTTTTTGCTTCTTTGAGCAGATAGAAACAGAGTAAGTCTCTTCACTGGCAAAGAGACAGACACCAACTCCAGCCACTTTGCAGGACAGCCAGAAGCTCGTTCACTACAGCCCATCAAGAGCGGAGCTGTGGAGTACCTTTAGGACATGACTGGGAGTAAAAGTCAAGTCTGTTTCTTGTCTGTGAAATTAAGATTGACAGTAGGATTTCTAATTTTAATTTAATGGCCTTTATAATTGTTGCGGGAAGAGTGGAAGCTTCGGACAAGCCTTAGCCTCAGATTCTGGCAACAGTTTAAGTTCAAGAAATCACCCTAGCCTGCAAGTTCTAATGATGGCAAGACAGATCTATTTATAAAATGAATTATTTATTAAACAGACAAGAGATAGCAGATGAAAGATCTTAATCAGAATCACTTAGTACACAGTATAAAACTGAAAAGGACTACTAGTAGATTACAGCATGACAAAAAAATGCACAATATCAAGGATAATATCTATATTAGAGCCAGGAAAAGAAATGGTATTGATTAGGAATCAAATCTAACTTATCACTGAAACCATGATAATTTGCACATTCCTTCACTTAATCCCTTGGGAGTAACTGCAAAGCAGGCATCCCTACTCATGGGAGAAACTTCATACATTTCCAGGGAAATGTATAGAAGATTTCTGCTTTGTGGAAGTTTGGTGTGGTTCTTATAGTTGTAAAGTGAATGTCTGTCTGTCAAAAATCCGGCTTATCTTTCCAGGGCTCACTTCCATCAGTAAGACATTTATTGGCAGTTGGGAGATGTTAACCCCATGGTGCCAAAATAACTCACCCTAAGACAGCTTGTCCTGTTTGAGTTATCTGGCTGGTTAACAAACCACAGATAAGCTCTTGTGGGCAGTGAAATGCCCTGCTACAATAATGTAATGCTCTAATATTAGTTTCTATTTAGCTTTCTTTGGCAGCTACTATACTGCTTTATGGGGTCAATGGTAGTAAGGAGCTTGAGGAAGCTGCATTTCTAAGGGAGAGGCTGTGGAAAATGGAAGACAAATGAAGTTGCCTTTTATATTTGTAAGGATGATATTGTAATTGAAAGGTGGTAGCACTTCTGTTCTAAATTGATATATAGAAATGCCAGAAAACCAGGTCTTTAGACTTTACTCTTTTTTGCTATAGGTTCCCTCTTTCACAGAGGGAGTTATTTAACAATGCAATTATATTCCTTATAAATCTTGCATATTTTAACAGTCTGGATTATACTTTTGTGTTTAACTTTTAAGATTTACTACGTTTGAACAGCAGGCCTTTAATGCACTCAAGCCAACAAAGATATATGAAGTACACATAAAATTGTGAATTGAATTTGCTAGGCCACACTTCAAATAAATACCAGTTTATGCATTTAACCTTAATTTTTATATGAATCATCAAGTCTGTTTTTTAAAATGTCTGTGTATTGTTATGTAGGAGCTTGGTGCCTATTTCTTGGTATTCTCTGACCCATTTTCTCAAGGCCTGTGTTAAAATTGAAATTTTTTGGAAAAAATCCAGGAATATTGGACTGTTATCCATTATCCACAATATGACTTTGTTTTCTTTTTAAAACCTCAGTTAAGATACTTACAGATCTTATAGCTGTTCTAAGAACAGAACTGGGCTCAGGAATCCTGCAGGTTATGTTTAAGTAATAGAAATTTGGTTCTAGTGGAAACTGTTTATGTACATTCTTGTTATCCATGTGCAATCTGAAAGTGTGTCATTACAAATGGAAAATGAATGCAATAGATGAGCAAATTATCATATGTTGATGACTGTCATTTTAGTAATTTTTCTAAAACTGAGATTATTTTAAAAAAAAAAGTTTATTACTGTGGGCTTGTCTGAATTGTGAGTCTCAAAACAGGCTGACGAAATATTTTGATTCTTGTGTGCATTGCATTTCCAAAATTCTTGAATGTGTTTTCTTCTAACTGATGCTACATTACAATACTGAGTTGAACTGAACCTGAATATTTTGTCGAGTGGTACAGGAGAAAGACTCGTACCTGTGGTAGATCTTGCAAGGGATCAGTATTCCAGTTTTCTTTCTCGGTGCTTTGTCTGCTTTGGAGCAGCATCACTTGGTAGTGATAATTTCAGTTTGAACTGAATGTTGATCATTTAGGAGCTCTTGTCTCACAAACATTGTGATACTATTATGATGCATTATTTATGTCCAAACAGTGTAATAGCTATGCCTGAACATCTCCATTATTCCAGTAGCTGCAGAGTTCATGGTATCTCACAGTGTGCCATAGTAGCCTTCTGTGGATACTAAACTGGTCATATGCAAAAAGCTCTTCAGAGAGAAGGGAAGTAGTTTGCTCATTATTGGTTTTGTGATAATGTTGAAAGTTATGCAGTGATGCTGAGGGCTTTTTTCCGTATCATTATTTCCATGCTGCACTGTAAAAAGTGAAGATGGTTTCCAAGAATGAATGCGTGAACCCTAGAAATCAGAATAACCGAGTTTTTCACTGAGCAAAAGATATAATGGTCCTGCTTTTTGTACAAGTTTCCTCATGGGCAAAATAGGTGCAATGCTTCTATAGTTTGAGTCACAAAGCTCTTGCTGGAAAATGGGTTCACAACAGTCAACTATGTGATCAGGGAACTGCTTAAGGCATTGAACAGAGAATTTGGTGATGTTTAATTTAGAATTGTCAGTCATGCCAAATACTTCTTGGAAGTAATTTTTAAAAAAAGAAACCAGTGAAGCCAACTCAATTAATTGTACTCATTTGTAAAGCTTTGAGAAATTTTTGTTTGGGTTTCTGTGGCAGTGATACTGTGCTTGCAAAGCACTCAAATTTTCGGGTGTGTGGTGAGAGTCTAGCACCCATAGCCCCATGAGCAGGAGTGGAGGATCAGTTACTCCTATGGATCGTGGCAGAAGTAAAAGTGTGAGCTGTTTCCCCGCTCTGCACAGACATGTTTTGGGGAATGCTTGGAAGTACAGCTTTGTGTGCCTGTGCCTCTGTGAAAATTATAGGTGCCTCTGGGGTTGGGCATTCACAGAACAAAGATCGTGACGATTGTGTTTTGGCAGTTGGCTGCCTACGTGGTGATTGAACGCTTAGTGTTCATGAGGAGTTACATAATTCATGACCAAATGATAGATAGGTACTTGATTATAGTGTATGAGTTGCTTCACAGGGAGAAAATATCAGACATGAGCTACTCTTAGTCTAGCTGAGAAAAGCCTAAGAAAAATCAGTTACTGAAAGCGTAGTCAGACAAATTGAAATGAGAAACAAGGTGCAAACACTTAAATATGAGGTCAATTGAGCTCTGGCAGCAACTAGCAAAAGAAATTATTCTTGTTCTGTTCCTTTGAGCCTTGAGAAGACTGGATGTCGTTCTGGAAAATAGGTTTAGGAGGGCCCAAGGTTGCTGGGTTCACTGCAAAACGTAAAGGGGCTTGGATATACCAGAAGTCAGACTATTATCCAATAGTCCTTTCTGCTCTTAAATCTTCAAACAGAGTTAATCTACAGCCTCCTGGTAAGGGCTGTGTCTGTGAATCTAAATTGTTTGGGTGTTGGGATAGCAGTGGAATAGCAGAGACAGGTAAGTCTCCCACAGTGCTCTTTCTCAGAGAGGCAACATTCCCATCATCAGTGCTAAATTCTTACTCTCTTTGAGCCTGAAGTGGAAATACACCAACTTAAATTGTTTGTTTTTGGTACGTCATTAAATCCTTGATAATATATCTTGTAACAAACTTATTTGTTTAATGTGTTTGAAGAATCTGTATAAAATTATTCTCTTTTCCCTGGCAGTTCGCTTACTGTGTTATTATCTTCTCTTTTATATATGTTTGAAAAGTATTTTTGCAAACTTTAAGTGCACTTTTCAAAAGGCCATGCTTTCCACACATTTCTCTTTCAGTTTCTTTAGTGTTTGAGAAACAGGGCTGTACCAGCAATCTGCAGCATGATTGCATCATCAACAAGGGACAAAATTGTGATCCTATCAGTTGTAACAGTTGCAATATTCATGAATGGAATTCTGAAAGTTCAAATAGTTAATCCCAAATAAAATTGTGATCTTTATCCCACTTGACAGCTACATTTATCAAATTATTAAGAGAAAAAATTGATTGCTAAAAGTTATGGTGTGATCTATTATGTGATTTTATCAAGGTATAACTGTATTACCAAGTGGAAACTGCAGACTTATTCAGAATGTGAATTGGACACACAGAACCTGATAATATAGCAATTATACTAGTATCCTGGTGATTTTCTACTTCTAAATATTCTTTCGCTATTCCTTTCTTTTGTGAGTTTTGATTCTTCAGTAAAAAAATAGAATTAAAAGAATAGGAAAAATGAAATAATAAAAGCCTGTTTGTTCTTATACTCTCTGAATTTATCAAACTACAAAAATATAAAATCAGTAAATGCTCTTTGTCAATGAAACAATGGAAATGCAAGTCAGTTGAGTATTTATGCAAGCTTGTAATTCATACCTGATGTAAAACCTCCAAAGAATAGATACACAGTTTTGTTTGCAAGCCTATTTCACTTTTTTTTTAATAGTTAAAGTTCTTAGTCTTTATCACTGTTTAAATAAAACACTTTAAATGCTGTAATTTGAAACAATAATGTCATTGCTAGATATAGGTAAATCAGGTGCAAGCTTTTACAGCAGCGGGATATTCCTTGGGTTTCTAGTCAGATAAAACATTATTTTTGATGGCTGGTATACTTTAAAAAAAGAAAAAGGCAGCAGCAGCTCTGCTTCAAACAGGTTTGCTCTTGTCATAGCTATTAGTACCAGTCTTTCAATAGCATGTCATGTTGATTGGCAGACGCTCCCTTTCCTCTTTTGTGAAGAATAATAATTTTAGTGTGTGCTTGAAATAAAAACCTAGTATAAATGATTTTCTGTTTGTAAAGGAGAAAGCCAGGTTCTTTTTAACATATGTAGATTATGTATTATTGTGTTTCAGGGAAGATTAATCTATGTTTAAAAAAAAACTAAGTCATTTTTTTTGAAACTGTCATGTATTAGAAGGCATTGTATATGTAGCAGAGCTTTCATAGACAGTATATTTATCTGGGTGGTCATGACATCAGAGTTGGTTCTTTCCAGGTTGCAAGTGAAGTAAAAAAAAAAAAAAATTGAATTCATGAAAATACTTTGTCTTTTTTTTTTTTTTCCCTAGGATATACCTTTTTTTCTGCTGCTGTTGAGGAGCATAGGGACTCCTTTCATAGTTCCTTAGTTGCTTTTCCTGAACAATCAGCATATATTCCTGCTGAGTGACATGAAAGGAGGTGTTGAAATATTTTGATGTAAATATTACATCATCTAATATTAAAAACCCACCACTATTAGTATTAGTTACATCCTTTAAGTGAATGGTATTCTCGGATCAGAATGAAAGCAAATCAGTCTCACTAAAGAAAAAGTGTTCAGAATACAGTTTTAAAGGAAAAGGAAAATACTGCCTAGACCCAAGTCTGGAACACCTTATACAGTGGAAGTATAACAGGTGTCCTGTTGTGTGCCATAAGCTGCAGGGCCATTGCATAGGGGTTTCCATATTGTGTATAGCCCCAAAACCATGCAGTCAGAATCCTGCTTTCTTTTCAGTGCATTTCTGTCCATGGCTCTCCTAGCAGCCATCGTTCTTTTTCTGAAACTATTCCAGTTTGTAACAGGGCAACTAATTTTTGTGGTGTGAGCTATTGCTCCTGAGCAGATGAATCTCTTTGCCCATATCTAAATATTTAATCTGAGTGCTGATGCGTGCCTCCTTTCCTGTCGTTCCTCTCCGTGGCATTCTAGTTTCCAAAGCTGGGAACTATTTGGCTGGCTTGCAAGGGGGCTGTGCCATAGTGTACGATACAGAAACCCTCTTCAGGTCTGAATTTTTGTTGAACCCTTAATGCCCACTTTGTGTCTGCCCTCAAAACACCCTTGGACAGGCACCTGCTTTGCAAATTCCTTGCATTGCCCATGCTGGATCCCTGATGGTGTCCATAAAGACTGGTGCCTCTGCAAGGATGTCAGGTTCACCGATGAAAAGAAAGTAATCTTACTCCAAGATACTATTTCATTATATTAATAGATAAAATATCCTTCATGAAGAACGAGCCACATTATTGCCTATTTGGAGCTAAAAATAGTCTATCCTAACATAAAACTTTTAAAGCAAGGCTGAAATATTTAAGTGCAGAAGTAGAAGAAAGCCCTTAAGACATGACAGCCATCTAGAAAGGCAAAAATATTTAATTGTGCTAGAAGATATATATGCATAATAGCATGTGGCAAATGTAAATAATAAAAGGAAATACAAGTATTGTAATATCAACATATTAAAATTCAGAGGAAAGCACAAAAAATGAGATCTCAAGGTCATCAAAAAACTTTTCAAACAAACAAAAAGAAAGACAATAATCTTACAGGAGGAATAAAAAATAAAGATGTATAGTGCCTAGGAATAATTCAGGATATTTTTATGAGGAGATTGTCCTATACTCTGAACATTTAAATTGCTTTCCTATTATACATTTTTAAGACTAGATCTCTTAGTCTATCATCCAGGGAAATTATGCTGGAGTTCTAAGAAATATAAAGATCTTATTTTTTTATTTTCAATAAAGTAAATATAAAATAAATATGTTATTTGAAGAATTAAATTAAAATTTTGACTTTAAATGTGTGGTAAATTTTTTAATATATATAGTAGATAAAACTTATTTAATAACATATATTTAAACTGAATTTAAAATAATTATATATTCCTACTCTGTGCTATAAATATTTTTAAAAAATTTAATTCCAATGAAAATTGAAATAATAAATATCTATAAATAAACCCAAATAATAAATTTCTCAACTGTGATATCTCCATTATCAACTAATTATTTCATCACTTGCAGAGTTGAACTAACAGTACTTCAAAGACCTATGGGCATTATATTTCAAATAACCATAGTAGGGTGGATTTTGCCTACATAATGCCACCACTTCTTGGTGGCTCTCTCTGTGGCTGTGCATTTTTTAGGGGACACTTTATGCTTTTTCTTCCTGTGAGATGTTGCTAGCATCCCAACAACCAGCAGGTTGTTGGGACACTAGTAATATCTCACGGGAAGAAAAAGCAGAAAATGTGTTTTTATTGAAATAAGTAAAAAATTATTCTTGATAAATAGCTTAAATTATTAATATTTGTAAACCTGCTTGCAAGTCTTTTTCTGAGCTTTAGATTTTTTTATAAGTTACACAAAATTACTTGCTTGTTAGACATAGTTTCGTTACTGCACAAATAATAGCAAATAATTTCAGAATCAGAAAAATGCCAATGTTGTCATGGTTTACAGCTACTGACTAAGTTCCATGCCTCAATCACTCATTCCCACCAGTGGAGGGATGATGGGAATTAGAAGGGTAAGAGTGAGAAAGCTCCTAGGCTGAGATAAAGGCAGTTTATTAGGTAAAGCACCACAAGCAATTAATTCATCATGTTGCATGGACTGGTAGGTGTTATCTACAAGAATGCTGGGCTCCATGGCATGTAATGGTAGCTTGGGAAGACAGATGCCAGTGCTCTGAACATTCCCCCTCTTGCTTCTTTTCTCCTCCACTTTACATGGCAGAAAAGGCCTTGACTTTGCAAATGCTGCTCAGGACTAGCAAAATCATCCCTATGACACTGTTTCCAGCTCAAATTCAATACCTACCAGCTACTGTGAAGTAAGTTAATTAAATACCTGAGCCAAAGCCAGAACATAGGTACGGGAGTTTGATTCAGTGTAAGTTGTGTGCTCAGTGCTTTACTACTTTGGGTCATGAATGAAGAGAAGAGCCCTCAGCAATAATTGCTCCAATGAATCACAAATCATTGCAATTCCATGCTGATTTTTAAAATTTCTTCTGGACTTTCTTTTTGTTTGCTTTCATTAATCCAATCTGTGCTGCACTGACTTTCCATTAATTTCTTGACATGGCATCTTGAGTCTTGACCTTTGTAAGTAGGATGCCTTGTCTGTCTGATACTCGTGTTCTTTTGTACTTCTAATTTCTATTTTACTTCCAATAGTTCTTCATAATTTTTTCCATCTTTTCATTTACCAGATCTTTGGTACCTTTCAAATGCTAAATGCTCTCCCATATATCCTTAGTAACCATGCTGGATTTTTCTGTCCTTTTTAATATTTAGGTTTTATTGGATGAATGTAGATTGCACCTTCTCTAACTCTACCTTAAATAATTGCCACTTAAGGGAATTAAGAAGTACAAGGGAAGGAAAATGCTGACCCATAGACTAAGCAGAAGGAAAAAACGTTCCCACTGGGTCCAATTTCCTAAGAAGGACCATCAGGATAGTGACTAGGACCTGAAATTATGGGCTGAATGACCTCTAAAAAATTATCAGTTCAGAGAGGAGCTTGTCTATAACTGTTTGCACTAAAGGAAATGAAGATAGGTAGAAGTCTCACAGAAGAAAGATTGCTTCACTTTCTTGGTGAACATATAAGAGCATAATATGAAACTATATCTCATATAAATACATGGCATGTCGGCTGTCTATAATTCTTGTATCATGTCAAAAAGCCACGGAGACAGATAACATATCTCTTAACTCCCAGCTGGCCAGTTAGTGGGGAACCCCTTTTTCTTAGTACATCTTCTGAATGTAGATATTTTTTGCATGTCTTGTATTTATTGGAATGAGTATGTGCTCATCAATATCTAACATCAAAGAAATGGTTTGTACTTAAGTAACCACTGCAGATTTAATACAGATGTTTTCATTCTCTGAGTCATTACAATATGATTTTCATATAATTTTCTCTGATAGTAAAAAGAGACCTTAAAGTGAGTGCAATTTTCATATAAATTGCATAGGAACCTGAGCATTAATAAAAGCTCTGGGCTTCAGACAATTCAGATCACTGGTTCAGATTCTGCATGTCTGGATGAAAGGTACTCTTGGTTTAAGTGCGTGTAATTCCAGTTCCTTGGCTCTGGGAAGTAGAGGAAGTGCCTGACATCCAAAAGCAGAGTTGCTAGGCAGGTTTCTGTAGCATAGTTAAGAGGACTTCTCATGTATTTAAAGAAAATGAGTTACTGGTCGTCACAGTCCCTGCTTAAATAACATTTCAGAAACTTGGATTATTGTTGATGGAAGAGGTTTTTATTAGTAGTTGTCCTGTAGTTAGAAGTAAAGTGCTCTGTAAGTGTTTGGGATTACAGAGTATAATATACTTACAAAAAAAGGCATTAAGAAACTACCATACTACATGCTAAACTATGCTCCTACTTCTTTTATGCCTCGCCAAAATGGTACTTCTTTTCAGTCTGATAAATAATAGCAGATAACAGTTCTCAGAAAACAGTTTTTAGGAAATTTGAAAGAATATACCTTCATTGAAGTAATGTTATCTAGAGGAAACATGAAATTAAAGCATCTATTGATAGCAAAGAAAGTTAAAACTGATTATCAAGTTATCTCAAGATTTATCAAAAAGGTTTTAGACAAACATTTTTAAAGTAACATTGATTTTGTATTTGGCATATGTATCTGAAATTCAGGACTCTATTTGAAGAATTTGAACTTAGTAGTTATTAAACAACCAATTGTACACTCAGTAAAATAATTTTAGTAGTTTATGGAATGTTTGAGTAATATGAAATTAAAAAGGAAAAGCCATCGTGAAACATTTGGAGTCCTCACATATTAGTGCATGTCACTATCACAAAGTGCCTGTGGGATAAAGCTGCTTCTAGTCAACTCAAGTTAGCCTCGTCTGGTAAGGATTTATCTACAGATCCTTATTGTTAAAATAGTATTCAGTGTTCTGTTAATTGTTGTTGACCCTTTCTTTTGTAGTCCACCTTCCTCTGAACAAATTCAGCTACTATCAAAATTGTCAGAAAAATTTGCTGAGCCGCTTGTGTTTGCTTCTATCCACTCAAACAAAAATCCTGAAATGTGGAGTCAGAGGTTTATCAGCATGTGAAAATAATGAAATCTCAGTTATCTGTACTTCAGCACAACCCTACTTAGAGTACAGATCAAAAGGCAAAGACAGAGGAACACAATCCTCTGTTCTCTGTTGTAGTTGTGGGGGGGATTTTGTTGCATATGCTGTTTCTTGCAAACCTTTGAGCTATGTAAGTGGCCAGCTGATTGCATGTATTTCTTGTAATGTCTTGAGATAACAGTTTTTAAATTATGAAAGGCAATAATTCTAAAATTAAAAAAAAATAGAACATTCTTTATAAGTAAAGCTATTGTCATATCTGATTGCTGGTATGGAACAGTCAACACCAATTGCAGAAAGATATGGTCAGGTTTGGGATATTGGCCAAGTACTCAGGGACACAGAATAAATGGTTATAACTTGGCATAACTCGTATAAGGCTCTTCAGGATCCTGGAGAAGCAGAGAGAGCAAACGACACTTCGATGGAGAGACTAGAATTCCTAATTCTGATGGTACTTCAATTTTGCTGCCATCCTGCCACCAAACATGGGGAAAAAAAGGATTAATTTTTGGGGGGATGCTTTTATGTAAGGCAGCTCAGACTCTGGTATGAAGTGGGTTTCAAAAGGTGCACAAGTGGCTCCCAATCTAAAGATCATCTACTTTGCAATGTCAATGCTATCTTTCTATGGTGAATCTGCTATGCAGAAGTAAGCTTTAATGCGTTGTCCACATTGTGACATGAGAGAATTGTAGGCATAGTGATTTTTTAAAATTATTTTTAAATTTTATCATCTTCTAGATTTTGACTTTTCTTAAATTCACAGCTTTTCTTTTTCTTTCTCTTTTTTCTTATGGATGATTTTCAAAATAAATGCAGATCCTTTCAGTATTAGCATTACCAGATAAACTGAGCTGATTAAAGTTATTTTTGCCAATTTTTTTTTTTAAGAAATCATTATAGAATTTGCAATTTGATTGCTCCTGATGCTGATTGGCAGAAGTAGGTCTCTTTCCTGGTTAATCTAGAATTGTAGATGTTATAGAAAGAAACGGCAAATTTAAAGTTGTACTTTAGTTTAAAATATAAAGTTTATGTTGATAAAGCTTTTAGTGCATTTGAATTTATGTTTCACTTGCATACCATAGCATTATATTGCATTTTCCAAAGCAGTTCCCTGTTTCTCTGAATACTGTTGTGTACCTGCTACTGACTGCACTGGGCATATATATGTCTAAAATTTGGTGGAACTGTATTTTCAATAGCTGTTACTAATTTACTTTAGTGTTTCAGGCCTAAGTCTGTAAGTGACTTCTCTTGCTTTGAAAACAAGGTAATTGTTGCCTGTACACCAATGCTTCACCTGCATTGTTAGAAAGAAACTTGATAGTACATTTAAAAACTACAGATAAGTTCTAATAGGCTTTGGCTATATAGAGCCAAATCATAGTCCTTATTTTTCAGGATTTTCTGTCCATAAATAAACCCATATAACCATTGTTGTTCAAGAATTTACTACTAGATCCCACATTTGAAGAAATAATAAAACATGTCCTAGGTTTTCAAGATTTGTGGTAGTTTTTAAGAAGCCTGAATTGTTATGGAAAGGCCATGCTACACTAGCATATACTAGCTCATATTTTAATAAAAAAAATTAACATGAATTACATATAAGTAAACATAATTTCTAATGTTCTGGTAAACAAGTACAGTGTTATATAGAAGAAATTGCAGTGTTCAGGACAGGGAGAAATAGAACCAATCCAAGTTTTCAATCTGTACCCTGCTACAGTATGGATTGTACACAGCAAGATGTTTTCCAATAATTAAAGGCCTTAGGCTTCTAAGATGCTTAGGTCTATACATGGTTATTGTTGCAGTTCTATGAGGTGGGAAATAACTTAAAGAGTATCTTTTCGCTTTCCAGTAAAATTTTATTTTTTTGCTTGCATTGTTTAGAAATTGAGTTTTAAGTCTATTGAACAGTTATGTGTCTCTCAGCTAGGCAAGAACTCTGAGTTTCTAAACAATACTGAGACACAGGATTTATATTACTGGGTACATTTTTAATTTTACAAGCGCTGATAGATAAGTCAGTCATGAAATATAAAACTGATTTTGTTTCATTGTTGTGATTAATTTTCCATAGAAATACTATATTTATATTTCAACTTTTTTAGAAATGTTTGTAATAGATTTATGGTTCCGCAGCATTGTGATTTGGTTTAATTTTTATTGTATAGAACCAAAATTTCATTGCCAATTTTTGTATTTAAAGCTTTGTTAATCTGCATTGATTTCTTAGTTTGGTATGGGTTCTGAGCTGAAAAATACAGTGCATCACTGACTGTTCTATCACCTGACAGCGACTGATAAAGCATCCGTGCAGAAAGTGTCAGAAAAGGTTAATATTTATTGATTTTATGGCGCTACAACCAATGTAGTTTTGCCATCAAAGATGTATGGCCACCAGCAATGGAATCTGTAAAATTGCAGGTTGGATGCTAGTTTTTATTATAACCTATGCCAGTATTCTGGCCTTAAAAAATGACAGATATTTAATTTAAGACAAAAGGTTTTGACTATACAGCTACTGTATACCTGCAACAGGAATTTGGTATTCTAAAATGAAATCCAAGTGCACTGTGTAAAATTTTAAGGTGTTGGGGCTGGGGGGGGAGGATGGGCCATGCAGCCTTGAATTGCAAATGACAATCACATTTAGCCTTTTCATCCACTTAACTATGTGCTATTGATCTGTAGAAGGTGCCCAAGCAAGTGATAGCTAAAATTATGAGCAATAAAGGGCTTGCTTCTTCAAACAAAAAGTATATAATTAGTAGGAGTGGAGGAGGGGGCAGAGCCTGTGTGTGGTTTTAAAGGCATTTAAACAAGATGGACTGAGTGCAACAGCAGTTTGTAAGAGTACACAAGGAGAAATCTGGTTGCCTTGAAGCATAAATCCATGGTCTGGTTGCAGCTTGTGTGTAAAAATTAGGCATGCACTCCAGCCTTTACATTTATCTCCATCAGGGTTTGCCTGACAGAAAGACAATCTGTTGGTTTGCCTACATCAACTAGGGAGAGGAAAATCTTGTGAAGCTTTGGTTCTTCTAAATGCATCCATAGTTTGCATTTTTATTCTATTTTTCATTTAGATGACTCTTGATATCAATCTTTTCATAACTGATAGATCTATTGATACATCAGGAAGGTTTGCAAGAAGATAGAAGAATACTTACTGAAGTGCTGAAAATTAGTCCACTAAAATGCATATAGACATGCACAGATCTTATAGAAGCAGGTTTTAGGGAATATCAGCAGAATTTGGCCCCAGATTTTTAGAATCCGTTTAAGTATTTATTACAGAATTATTATTTTCATGGTACAGTTTTGCATGCAGATTTTCTCCCCCACTTTCTTTAGGGTACAGTGTCAGGGACAGCAGTAACAGTGGGTTTATTTTTGAACAAAACCTAATGATAATTCAGCAGTGAGAAACTCTTATTCTAACATGACTAGTAGAATAAATTACATGGCATACAGTAAACATGCTTTAGATCGCCTCTTCTCTGTACCACATTTTTCTGTTGAGCTTTATACAACCAGTTTGTCTGGGTTCTTTTTCCCCAGACAGCTTACCCATTTTATTGTGCTCATTTAGAGGAAAGAAAAACTGTTTGTCTCCTTGAAAGGCAAGAGAACAGTGAGTGGAAAACTACTTTTATAGCTAAAATACCATTATAATATATGGCAACTAAAATTCTAAAATTGAAAGAGAAGATACAAGAGAAAATCTTAAATCACTTTTTTAAAGCCACTGACAATTTGAAATATTCCCATGAAGATTTCTATTTTTTTCTTCCTTCCTTGAACTTAGTAAAATGTGATTTTTAGAATGATTGTTACAATAACTTGTTTAATTTCAATAATTCAAATAAGATCCATTCCTCATATAACTCCACCTTTTTTATTTTAATGACTGTGTCGTTAATCTAACATTTTCCATTTTTATTGGGCTTCATTTTTCCCCTTCTGATCTCTTTAAATTATGGCTATGAAAAGGCACGCACTCAGCAGTGGCATGCACTGGCTGCGTTTTTACATCCCTCTACCCCTTTAGTCTTATGCTTTTAATTTTCGGTAGAGCCAAGTGCCAACAACCTTGTGGTTGTGTGGTGTCTGTAAGTGACTTCCAGGCTACAGCTCTGGATGGCAGCTTAGTGACAGAAGGTTTTTCAAACACTTGATTTCTTTTTTTTTTTTACCTTTTAAAATTAAATATCACTGCTCTGAACTGTTTGTTATACTTTCTAACACCTTCACTTCAAAATTGATTATTACCATACATAATGATTGATTCATTGTTAGCTGATTTTTACAAATGACTTTGTGGAATTATTACTTAATTCTTAATGTAATCAATTTTAGTACCCAGCAATACAGAATTGAAGCTATATATTTATTTTACATTGCTTAACCATAAGAAGACTGCATTGCCTAAAATGTCATTCATTGGGTAAATAAAATAAATTTATTATAAGATTTGTCCACACAAATTCAATATAAAACTAAAGGATAAAGAAGGAAAGAGGTATTTTGAGACCACAACTCACTGAATGATTGTATTGGCTTATGTGCCTTCCTTGTGTCTATGTAAAATGGTAAGGAAAATAAGGAATTGGGAAATTCCTTATAATTCAAATTTTACTTGTACTCAAGAGTCTTTGTGATTGATTTTAAGATGCAGGAAAGGAAATGGTGTATCAGGTTAGGATCAGGATTGGGATTAGCATTCATCTGTGGTAATGCTGCTCTAAACACCAGTTTATGTGCACTGTGTGTGTGCTACCAGTAATGTTTCAGAATCACTGAGTGTCTACAACAAAAGGTAGCTTTTGCTTATATTTCACTAAAAAAGTCGACATGAGCCAGAAATTATTGCATTGTATTTCAGATCTAAGTCAGGATATAAAACAATGTTATTGAAATCACTGTATCTCTATTTACAAAACCCATAAAATAGCAGAGGGTTTCCTCAAGAAATGGCGGTGTAGCTCTGCTATGGGCATGGAGATGGACTGGTGCATATCTGGAATGCTGCCATGGTAAGAGATATTTGAGCTGGTTTGGTGGGAGATGTGGTGTGGAGACATAATTCTTTCCAACCCCATGCAATCCTGCTCACCCCTTATAAGCCTGAACACTCTGTCTTACAAGCAGGGAAACACAGAGCCCTTCATATGGGCCATGGGGGTACCTTGCTGTTTGGTAAATAATGTGACTGCATCACAGATCTGTAGAGGTATGCCCTGGCATTTAATTTTTAGCAATTCTTTGTCGTTATTTTCTTTAGTTAGTCAGTTGCATTTATTTTTATCTACAGTTTTCTTCAAGTGTTTCTTGCTATAATGCTTCATGAAATAATTTATTTAGGTTTTCTTGAGCCTCCTTACCACAGTTATAAATTTGATTGCATTGCTATATTGACTGAAATGTTACAAAGCAGTTAGTTTTTATTGTTTTTGTAGGGTAAAATATGTGATTTTATTGTTCATTTTTATATCTCAGATATCATCTTTTATTAGAATTTTGAAATGTATAATCTTCAGGATGAGATTTATCCACAGTGCTAAGTACACATTTTAAAATGCTGATTATTTAACCTGTAATTCATCTGAAAAGGCAGATTTTGGTGTTTGGTACAGGCAGGAATGTAAACATAATTTCTTTTGTATTATCTTTTTCTCAAGAAGCACTCATAATAGTTGCTATATCCATCCACCCCTTCCTTCTGCTTAAGGAAGAAATGAGCACCAATAACTGTCTATGTCAAGACTGTCTTATCCCTCTTTCCTTGTTTTTGGGTCAAGGCAGAAGGGGAAAAGGTCCCACTCCTGTGTGGATGTATGTAGTTATATATAGGGGCAATTATTTTTGGTAAATAAACTTTATATTACTTATGTAGTAAGTTTAGATTTCTTGTAATTGCAACTTTAAAATTATTTGTTGATTTTGGAGTAAATACAAAATCACAACTGTTTAAAGCTGTAATTTATCTAACTAATACATAATATGCTGAAACTTTTTCTTCCTCAGTGTTTTACTTGGAAAGGTTTAATTGCTTGAAATTCCAAAGTTTCCTAAGGATATCTAAGTCCAAAGAAAGATAGGTCAGTTTTCTGTGGACAAGTTACTCAATCATTGTTTTTTTTCAGCAGCAACTTTTGCACATTACTTCAATTCACTATTTGGTATTTAAAAATATTTCCTTCAATTTGTATCTGACGTATTGTTAATTAAGCCTCACCATGTTTAAGATAGAGTGTGGATGAGTCAGGTAATGCATTCTGTTTCCCCTTGTGTCATCATCTTTACTTTTCTCTACAGTGCAGTGCAGTCAAGGCAGTAGTGTTATGGGTAACTTAAATTATTGACTAGTCCAGCTGATATTTGAAGATGAAATATTTAAACATCACTGGCAATTTGGGAATTTTGACCCAAACAATCACTTTTTATTTTTGCTGCTTGGGAGCAATTGCAATCAGTGTTCCGAGGTTTCAAATTGTCATTTACGTTCCTATAGTGAAGTAGCATTACTGATAAAAGTGTGCTTTATTCCTTTTTTAGTGTCATTTGAGACAGAGAAAAGATTGGGACAGATGCTAAAGAGCTGGTTATATTTTTCAAAGAATGCAGTTATTAATTAATGCAATTCATAAACCAATCTACACAGATAAACTAGCTCATTGAAACTTCATTTTGATGTGGGGAAAAAAAAGGAATAGCTGTAATTTTGAGGAAAATGCTTTGTATCTTTCATATCAAACTGAGACAACAACTCCTAATCTTAAGCGTGCAGTGAAAATTAACTTCTTGCCTTTGCAAAATGAGTTTGCTTTGTTTGTGTTCTGTGTCTGTGCATGCCCACATTTGTTAACAAAACCCTGTTCAGTGATGAACTTGATAAATAATGGGAAGGGAGACTATTCTGATAGTAAGGCTCTCAAGATAAATGGTTGGACTTTCAACGTACAAAAGTAGGAGACTTTGACAGTGGAACCTATGAAATTGTCATGAGTCTCTTTAATTTCTTTGTCTCCACTTTTAAAAATTTTTAGTGTATTTCAGGAGTAGAGAAGCAATATTATACAATTTAGAAGCAATCCAGATAATTTCAGATCTGTAGCAAGAGAGAGAGGAAATGGGGCAATTAAAGAGGAATTAAAGTCCAATTCTGTAGGCATGTTACATACTTAACTACCTTGTAAATGTCCGGCCTCCTGCTGAAATTGCATTGGGTCCTCAGTTCAGACATGTATGTATGGGTGAGGCTTAGTTAGCAAGCTGATGGAAGGGCCTGCAGCCAAGTCCCAGCCTCCCAAGGGACTAGTCTTCCCCTCATACAGGGTATCTTTTCAAAATCAAAATTGAACCTGTTCTACTGTGATGAAGACATATATTAATAGGGATATGCACTGCCTTTACTAATGGGGCAAAAGGAAATGGGAATTCTGGACGTGGCTTCATCTCAAAAAAGTAGTTGCCAAGTATAGTAGGAGTAGAATGGGGAAACAAGCACAGGAATTTGCTCTCATATTTCAAAGAGAAGAAACAGTGTTCCCCTTATTGCTGGCACAACTTGGCTGCTGATAGGAGTATTCTCTAAGAAAATCTTCTGTAACTCCTTCATCAGACTTGGCCAGTAGTAGTGCCAAATCTAAAATTCCATTCTGCCTAACCATGTCATCTCATCCCTAGATTTGCTGGTCAGGGACATTAATCTCAAACAATATGTTTTGCAGTAAGGATGGCTGGTAAATACTGCAGCCTTCATTTGTGTGAGATATATAAGGTGTCTGATATGACTCCTGGTAAAATCTCTGAACTTACAGATGATGTGAAGATGGAAAGGTGTGCTTCACAGTACCTGTTTCCTTGTGCTCTGTAGACCAATGTGCAACCACGCCCTTCACCTTAAGCAGGCACAGAGTGAAGCCTGGAATAACTTGTGCTGTTTCAGCCTTTATACCATAGAACAGCAGACTGCATGAACAAGAGAGCCTGGATAGGCTTTTCCTCATTGTCTAAAATTGCTCAGATGTAGATTGAGCAAGTGTAGAATCAGAATACCTCCTAAAACTGGGTCATTTGTTGCCAGGGGTTGAGTAGAAGGAAGGACATAGAGTATTCCAGCAGATTTTTATCATGAAGAATCATTAGCTGCAGCTGGCCTCAGCTTAAATAGCTCTGAACTTAGCCATCTTGTGGTGGGAGACATCTGACCTTCATCTAGTCCAAGAAAATGAAGAAATTGGTTTGTCCTCATTCCCCATACATACTTTCTCTTCAGGACCAGGCAGGAGTTCAGCAGAGCTGACATTTGGCCTCTTCTTCCTTAATTTTAATAGTTGTCTTTGAAAGAAATTGCCAAATTATTAAATGTTTAATATCACAGCACTTAAAACATATAATTTTAAAACAGTCATGTGTAATATTCTTTTATGTGCATATGTAGTAAAGTGCACTTATATCTTTCTTTGTGTTTGATCATTAGCAGATATATTATAATGTCAATATATGCTATGAATGATATTTTAAACAAACCTTCTACTGACTTGGCTGTAAACTTGTGAAAAAACATTGGTTTCACCTTAAGGTTTTAATTTCCTTATGTTTAGTATAAAATCAATACTTTAAGAGTGACTAAAATAACAACCAGACAGTATTTACTGCTTTTATGCTGAACATTTCACATCAGAAGAATGTAGGAGGAGTGTCTGAGTTATAATTTAAACATTTATAACCATCATTCTACTTCATCTGAGAAAGCTTACTTTATTAGGTCTAGAATTACAATCTATTCAATTAAAGCATTTCTCAGATAAGTACTCTGAGTGGTAAGAAATATTTTCCTAAATCTCAGATGTAGACACTTGAATCTAGCATAGTCCTTCACCAATAAAAGTCTGGAATAGTTTGTCTAATATCAATAAAGATCAGTTTAAAATTGCTGGAAAAGAATGGAAGAATTGTGTCCACTACATTGTCTTTAAAAATAACGTTAAAAGCCTGAATATGGTTATTGGAGTGTCTGTTCATAGATGTATGAGTTAGATAAAGGGCATTTTGCCATAATGTGTCAGATTATTTTGACTTCAATTTTTCATGAGGCATGTTAAGTTAAGGTAGTGCCTAATGTGAGTAATAGTGACAGAATCTGACCTTTGCATGTGATTTTTTTCCTTTTCTATAATGATAGTGAGCATCTGAAGTAAACCTATTATCAGCCAGAAAGTGTTACTTTTTGTCATTTTTCACAGTGAACCAATTGAAGTTGGTTTTAAATCTCTTGTCTCGTGATCCATAGTTTTTCTTTTTTGTCCTGTCTTATTTCCCAAATGGAGCATAACTAAACACTTAGGAGTGATCAGTAAACCACTTCTTTGGTGAAAAGGTAACATTACAAAGAAACAAACCAAAACAACAAACAAAAAAAATACCTGAAAAGGTAACTCAGGTTTCTGGCTAGATGGTACAATTGGTCTTACACTGGCTATACCTCTAAAGCTGTAAAGGTTTCATCTAGCAGTGGCACACTTCCTAGATTATGAATATCAAGCTCAGAGACAAAGAAGAAGTGAAAGATTACAAGTTTGAGTGCATTTCATTTTTGCCCATTCCAGCTTGAGGAAGGCTGTTCCAGACTGGTCTTGCTTAGTCCTGTATTTTTGTCTCATAAGTTAAGGTTATTTTGCTACATGTCCTTGAAAGAATTCCTTTGTCTGTGTCATAAATCCTTGCCAAGCCTTTTCTGACTGCACAGGATGCACATAGGTTTTGTATTGTCATTCACGCCAACAGTACGTCCTCTAAAGCGACACTATGTTTTCATTAGTACGATACGGCAAAAATTATTTTTAAATACGGGCTGGCATTGAATTTTATATTACACTTTTATATATGTAATGAATCTAAACCTGAACGTGGGTACCTTGTAAGTATTTAGTCATGGAAGGAAGCATTATATCCAGGTTTCTAAAAGTCAAATGAAGCCAAGTGGAAACATAAACACTGTTTAATGTTTGGCTTGAACCAGTGATGAAGTTAAGAGAGTTTTGTGAAGCAATCAAAGATTATTTAGTCAAAAAGAACAAGGCTGTAAAGCAGACAATGTCGTATGAACCAATAGGTCTCTCACTCTTGCAACTGCAGGCTGATACCAGAATCACCAGCACCAGCAATTTGTGCCTTTATTTGGTGATAAATTAAAGAGGCCTCCCTGAGCTCATACAAGCAGAAAGAAATGATCTCAGACATTTGTGAGTCACACTGTGTCTGATTAAGTTAAAGGTATAGGAGATGCAGAAAACTGCTGTGTGTGGCTATTTCTGATATATTGTGTTACGGACACTGCAGCAAAGACAGACGTTGTAGGTTTGGCATACAAACACAATGTTGTTTGATCTAACCAGTGATGCTGAATTGGTCAGCAAAAAGCACCAGTGACAAACTTTCAGCTGAATATACAATTACGGAGTCGACCAACAGTTTTAATGTATTTTCCAGGCAGCTGATAGTGTTTTCCATTGTCCAAGTCTGCTGAGACTTCTTCAATTGCATTTATCATTTCAATAGAGACTAAGTAGAAATTCATGTTCTGTCTTCTGTATTTTTCTTACATTTGACATACTATGACGATGGCTCTTCTTTGCTTTAAATCCCATTATATTTCTAGAGATTCACTTTTTCATCTCTGGGATTTTTTCCATCTCTGTATGGAAGTGAGAAACTTTCTAACTAGAGTTAGATAACAGTTACATCTTTTCATGACTTACTGCATTCATGCTGTTCTGAAATGGAGGACCATATTGCTCCTGGATATGGGAGCTGAGCTTGCATCCATTAGCTCTTCCAGGGGAGCGACAGCCAAGACTCCACAGGAACACAATGCTTCCTGTGTTTGGAGAACCCTTAGTAAGACATTAGAAGCAAGTAACTCAATTGTGAGCTCTCTTCAACAGTGTAGTAGCTCCAAGTGCAACAAAGAAATTTGGTTTTTAAGTTTGAGATACTATTTCTCACTGTGTGCACTGTCTTGTAGTTTCATCACTGCTGAGCATAGGGGAGCTGCTTTTTAGAATTATTAACTAAGTTTTTTAACACACTGTCTTTAAAAAATAGGATCCATTTTTTTAATAATCAATATTAAATTTGCTTATGCCCTTCGGTTGGGACATAAGTGTAACATGGTCCATAAACTGCTTCTAGAGCTTTGTGGACACTTTAATGCCTTGATGATTAATGAATTGTTGTATATAATTACTTCTTTCACAGTATTCATCATGTGTTAGTTTGAGTTGCAACATTTTCTTTCAATATACATTGTACTGAATGCAACAAACCTATATATGAAATAATTGTACTTCTCATAAGTATGATTTTCACTTTTTTAAGTGTAGGCATGCTGATATTTAAAGTGGTTGATTATTTTTTAACAAATCAGAACATAACACACCACAGGGGTATGCTGGAATCTGGAATAGCACGCTGTACTGCATTAATTCACTCTGACAACTGTTTGTGGGTTTCATTAGGGGTCTGCACAGGTTCTGTGCCTGTTCTGCTTTTTAACTGGAGGTGTATTTTCTGCCGTTGTATTATGGAAACATTCCTTGATGTGGATTTACTTACAGTGGTGTAAAGGCTAGATTTTTTTAGGTGGATTCTTTATCAACCAAGCGTGCTGGACATTTTTAAGACCAAAGCAGTTCACTATCATGAGGATTTTATCACCATTCAAGCTCTAGAACTGGTCTGGTAGCTGGACATTGCAGTGGTTTTGGGATTTGTTCTTTTTGTTTTGTTCATTTTGGTTTTTTGTTGGTTTTTTTTTTCCTTTTCTTTGTTGTTGGTCTATCTGAGTTCTTAGTAGATTATTACAAGATAAGACGTACTCTTGCAGGAGTGAAGAAAATTTAACTTACAGACTGCTTTGCACAAGCCTTTCCTCAGCCTTCTCTTTTTCCTTTTTTTTTTAACTTGTATTTCTTAATTTCTTTTCCTGAAAAGGATAAGTAATGGAATTTTCTTTTGAAAGATAAGAGCTTATACCAGTTAAATAGTGAAATATAATTTTCCATATTTATCTTATCATCTATTTATCTAAAAGTACTTACTTCTGTACCTATGCAACAAAAGTTTATACTTTTTTGGAAAGGCATTTAAAATGCCATCTAGTTTGCATTCATTGATTAAGCTGTATTGTGTTTAATGTAGCAAAATAGAGTATTACCAGCAATATGTTCAATAAATCCAGTAATATTTACGAGGAACTTCTCAGCCCAGTTCTGGGTAGTCAGGAGAGCCTGGGCCCATGACTTCAGTACTTTCCACTGGAGGAGAAATACTTCCAGGATATTATATTCCTGATTTAATACTTTGTGGAGTACATACAGGTTTTAAACAGGGACATTAAATGGCAAGATTAAACTGCAAAGTATGATGCACTCTCTGGCCCTGAACAAGAACCAGAGTAGAACACCATGTGTTAAAAGATTTCTAGTCAGGACTATGCACATACATGTTGCTTCTTCTGTTGTATAACTTTGATCTTTATTAACATGCCAAGAATGAGCCAGTGCCCTTACAGTAGGGCTAGATATTTTCCATAAACAGCCTATACTTCTCCTAAAAACATTGATTTACTTTTTATTATTAATCTCCCAGTTAAATCTAGTCACCAATTCCCTGTGGTTAATTAATATGAGAAAGGTGTACTTTTGATCTAATGTTATATTAGCTTTTCACAATTAATCAATTAAAATTCAGAATTTAATGTACTATATGGGTAGTTTTAATACAAAGGAGGAATATTTTCTCTAACTTTCTAGAAATGCTGGAACTCACATAAATAAAAACAGGTGTGTTCTTCAGAATACTCGCACTATCATGGGTTACATTTGCTACCTATTTTGGTCCTTTCCAGTAATATCCCATGTTCTGGGTCACAGGTAATGGCAATTTTCCTAATTTTGTTAATAACACTAAATATTAAGCTATGTAGTCTCCAGACACTGAAATTTGCAGAAACATATATGAAAGTTTTCAATAACAGAATCCCTAGGAGACCTTCGTTAAGTGTATTGTCCAGCAGTTCATTAGAGTTCTAAATTTAAAACAAAATTGCATGGCATGAAAGTCAAGGATAAATATTTTAGTCTTTCAGAAAATTTCGTTAATGCAATAAAAATTTTGCATTTCCTGTATTAACTTTATAAGTGCAATATAAATTAGCTTGACTTTAGTAGCTGCAAAAATCGTGTAATAACATGTTCCTCCTATGCTAATATTTAGAACCAGTTAAGTATTTTCATTGGAGTTTCGTATGGTAGATAATTCTTTTTTCCCCCTGTTTTTTGGTGGGGGTTTTTTTGTTGTGGTTTTTTTTTTGTTTGGTTTGGTTTTTTTATCTCAGAGAGACTAAAACACTTTTTGCTTTCAAAACATTGAAGTCAGTTAAAATAGACTTACTGATTTTTATCCAGAGTGTAAAGACTGTGATCAGTTTCTGGGTTGCTGCCATCAATATACATTTAGGTTATGCGGGATTTTGTCTTAATATGATCAGTCTTTATTTATGTTAAGTAGAATTCTGACACCATTGATCTGTATTATTAAAATGCATAGAGCAGCTATCATATCCTGAGCTTCTGCTGAAATATGCTTTTAATTGAAGCAGAATTGTAGCAATATATTACCAATGTGAATCTAGTTAAGAGTACAGCATTGACTGCAGTGCTTCATTGTTGTACAATGGGCTCTGTTTTGTGGGATTGAGTGTAAATGCTGTCATGTGCTATGAGAGGTGCTCAGTGCAGGAAGTGATCATATAAAGACTTAATTCTGGAAGATGTGCACTTCCAGTTGACATGACACACAGTCTTTGCCCATGAGAAAAAAGGCTGGAGACGTGTGATGTTTGTGTTTGTATTTTAGATAGATATTTTAGATAGACATATAATACTCTGAAAAGGGGGAGTTCATCCCATATCTAGCTTAATAGTGCCTCGGTATAGCAAATAATTCTGAATAAGTCCTTTAACTTTGCTTTCTAGAAAAAGAAAAAAAAAAAGGGGGAGGAGGAAAACAGATACACTTTTTCATCTCTGGGATTTTTTCCATTTTTTTTTTAAAAAAAGCTTCAGGTGAGTGAAAACACTGAAGAGAAGCTGGAGTTTTTACACCTTTCTCCATCTACAGTGCAAAGGCCAGGCACTGTGGTTCCTTGTGGTGTATTTCACGGTGCTTTTGCTACAGAGTACCTCAGGAAAAAAAAAAAAAAACGAAGTTTGAGGAAACAGAATCCTTACATTTACCATTTTTGTGTGCCATAAAGTGCTAAGTGAATTCAGTTCAGTTCTTACCCATGAATGTCGGTGTTCATGTATTTAGTGCACAACTAAATTATTTAACATTGATTTTGGGAGCATCAGTTGAGATCTTAAATACATGTGCTAATATTTACATGGTAGGAACCTTCATTTCAATGGTAATGAGTTTTTAGTCATCATGACTACGTAAAGTGCATTGAAAAGCACATGGGAAGTGAAAAATTCAAAGAGAGTATATAAAAGAACTTTGGAAAAATGTGAAATCGTGTTCGTGTCAACTGCTTTTCAAGAGACAAGAACAGACAGATCTCCAATAGCATTGAAAGGTGGTACATTGGGAATGGACAGAAATGTGTGTATTTTACACAGTACAACACTGGAGCAGTGTTTCTCACTGTCACAGGGTATTATTGTTGTGAGTCAGATTTAAAAAGTCATTCACCAGCTGTTTCCATTGTCTTGGGAAACTGTTTTTCTTCTCCTGAGAATGCAGGTATTTACAGGAATATTAGTTATTAGGAAGGAAGAGTATGGAAGGCAATTGGCATATCTGTTAATAGACAGTTATTAGAAGTTAGCAGACTTTCTCTTTTGACCAAAAATTTTTTAATAGTCTTGGATAAATATTGCTGAAACTGTCAGAAATATCTATGTGGCCTAAACCCTGAATCAGGTGGAGAGTACTAATAAGAAATGCTCTAGTGTTTCCATTGTTCCTGGTCAGTTATCATCATCTCTTCTTCCATGCAATAGGTTTAGTTGAAAGTTTTATAACTAGATAAGGTTTCATTTCATATATTGTTGTTTATTTGCAAAAAATATCCTTCCATTCCCAAGTAAGTCAGGGGTTTCAATTTTTAGGGACATATTGGTACATAAATACTGATACATGAGCAAACAGGAATAAAAGTCAGTTTTATAACATGTTTTTCAGGCACTTAAAAGAAATTGTGGATGCCAAAGTAGGAAACTACTTCCCTAGAGTAAATAAAATTTAGCAGTGTAAGTCCAGTTGCTTTAACAAAGCATACATTCCAATACTGCAAGCAGTCTAAAATTATCATCATCAGTGAGTACATTAATGAAACCTTGTTTTTCTTGTAATTTCAAACTGCAAAAACAAGTCTTTGGGGCATAATAATATGATAGCATACGGTATCTGTTTTAGTAAATGATTTTCAGATAGGAAATACTGTCAGATATTTATATTTTGAAATCTTCATTGTTAAGTTTTTCTTTATTTGGTGAATGTTATTGCCCATGGTGGCCATAGTCACAGGCGGAACAGGCCTGTCTTGGTGATTTAAAAAACAAACCAAAAAAAACCACCAGGAAAAAATAATATTTCCTCTCATGTTCTTCTCAGTGACTCAATGTTTTCTGGCATAGGGTTATTCTGTTGACTGATTGCCACTGGATTTTATTTATGCTTTTTAATTAACAATTAGAGTTTAAATATCTCATATAAATCTATGGTCTTGGGGGGGGGGGGGGGTGGGTTGGTTGTTGAACTTTATTGTGTTGTTTTAGTATGCAGAAATATCACAGTATTAGATTTCACTAGATCCCTGCTTTGTAATGGTTCTCTTTACCTTTTAGAAGACCAAAAATGAGTGGTTCATTTTGGGTTGGTCTTTGTTCCAGTTTATGTAATTTCACTACAGAAACTCTTCTTTAAGAGTAAGAATCTGCAAGCCTTTATTTTTTTAAAAAGCGTATTGCAGCTAAGGACTGTTCAACTAATATAGTTTTATGAGTTATAATGAGGGAGCTTCAAATCATATTCACCTTTAATTTCTATAATATTATTGCAACAATGAATAAAGGGCTTAATTACCTTTCCAGTATGTCAGGGTCTTTTCTTTTTCAAAATGTGCTATAGGAAATAAGCACAAAGTATTTAAATTGATCTCTTTTTATACTCATCTGCTCACATAATTGATTCCCCAGTATTGAAACCTATTCTTTTTGTCTGTATACTGAAGATTTCTTTGCAAAGGTCCAGCCCCAGCAGGTTGATTACACACTTGTTACCTGTAATTCAATACAGCAGCGCCCTGTTTACAAAGTCCAGATTTCCTGGGCTGTCAGTTAGGGCAATCAGCACAAAGACCAAGTGCTTTTGGAACTAAATAAACAATGAGAAAAACATTCAGGGCTGCCAGTAACCTTCACAGGTAATTTAACAGCCTTTGACTACAAGGCATCAGTTGCTGTAGATGTCTGGCAAATATGAAATCTGACATTCTCCCTTGCCATGTTCTGCCAATAGGTCTGTGTGTAATCTCTCACCGAGGTTCGCCGCCGCTCCGCTGCGCTCAGCCAAACTGCCTTTATTATGACGGACGCCCACACCTGCGTTCTGTCACCTACGTGCCGTGTGCTCTTCTGAAAGGATATAGACAATTGTTTACATTTTCAGGGTTAAGCAAATGTGAAGTCCTTCCCTTGTCCCCTCTGCCATTCCTCTGCTGGCCAGCATCCTGGCCAGTACAATCTTTCTGATGTCTTCTTAGAAATGTTTAAATATGAAGAAAGAAACTGCTTGATCAATTCTGCGTAAATTGGACTCTGTTTTTATTGCAAACAAGGAACAGAGTTATCTGTATTTTCTAGATGACCTTTAAGTACAGACAGATTACTTTATTGTCTAAAGCTTTGGTTTTATGTATTTTTAATTTAACTTGTTTTATTTCTGATGTATTTGGTGCCTTTCCTGTCGATTCAGATAATGATTAGAGCAGCTGTTTTAAAGACCTTTGACATATTAAAGCGGACAAAAAATATCCATGAGGAGAAGAAAACAGAGATTCATCTGAGTCTGTGTAAGAAAATTTCATATCTTTTACTTCAGCAGTCAAATCTCTTGGCAAGCAGATAAAATTGTTATCTACATAAGTTTAAAAGTGCATCTGTTAAAAAAAAAACAAACCCACAAAAAGCAAGCATAATACTTGTAAGTTAGATGTTTATTGTCCATATAAACTTCCCAAACTATCTGACAAATAAGCATTTCCTTGCATGCCTGCAACATACTTGGCTCTTAGAATCATGTCTTCTTTTATAATTATTCCTGATATATAAATCTATAGAGTAGACATCTTGCAAGCTGTTATAAAGAATCTATTTTTTTTCATAACTGTTGTACAAATATAATAACTGAAATTATTTGAAAAAATTTTGCAAATCTATTATTCGATTATGCTTTAACCAGAAACTGCTTTATTTTTGCGCTTTCACTGCTGAATTTCTGAGCACCTTGTTGTGGTCAGTGTAATAGGAGATAGCTGAAGGTGTTATGCAGCAGACACTCCCTGGTGCTTGAATCACTGTCTGCACTCCAGTTCTGTCTCGGGCAACATGCTTGTGAAGCATAGATGTGCATCCATGACTAAACACCAAATGTATATATATATTTGGTGTTAATTTAGTTCTGATTATTTGCTGTGTCTGACTTTGCAATGAACATACAGATTTAAATTATATATAGACATGAATTGGATTGTTACATGGTGGTATTTTATTTTTTCTTTTTAATTATGTTGTTCTTTGCAAAAATAGAGGCTGGAACACTGGCAGACCAGAAGCAGTTTACTAAAAGCATAAGTAATTTTAGTGAGAAATTCCAAATTCATTTTTGGATCCCTAAATATTTGTTGGTCTTTCTGTCATCTTAGGGGAGCAAGGAAGTGGGTAACACCACCACAGTTTTCCCTGTGCATTAATGGGGTCAGTAACAGCACTGTGAAGGCAGTGATCTTACTAAGAACAAAGTATTGTAAAAATTTAACTCATTTACAATGTCTGGGCACATCAACAATTAAGGATTATAGTGTAGAAAGTGCTAATGTGATTGTAAGTGAAACGGACAATTGGGCATAGCATGGTAACCTGGGGGAAGCAGCCATGTCCTGCGTGGGCTACTCGTGGAAACTTATGGAGCGAACATTGACAACTCAGTATTTATGGTATGTGTCACATTAGTGGAGCCATTATATGGTCAGGATGGGTTGCATTTAACTGTTTCAGCAACGACAAAATAGGGAAATGCCACAGGAAAGTGCTTCTGAGGTGGTATCTACTTACTTGTAGCTCATTTAGATATTGAGAGCTCCCTGCAGCCTGATGATAATATATCTTTACCAGGTTTTAGGCTCATCTCAGATAGTCAGTGTAATACTTTCAATAGAGATCACCTGTAATTTTTCTTTAATCAGTTTCCGTTACAAAATAATATGTACTTGACAAGAACTAAGATAATTTTAAGGCCCAGTCACATATTTGATCTGCAAGGGTATCTGTGTTTATGTTATGCCCTGAAATCAGCCTTACTTAAATGAGAAGTAAGATCCCTGTGTGTACAGGCATTTTACTTGCAGGCCATGTGCTACCTTCTGTGTTTCTAACACAGCTGAGCTAAGCTGAAGTATCCAAATGCACCTGTAGCCAAGAGGATTTTTTTCACATGGTTTGTCACAGACTCTTCAGACATTTCTCAGAAATACCCCTAAAATGATTGCTGCACAGTTGCTTTTTTTGCAAGATTAGAGAACAAGCCCTAAGGAAAATTGCAGAAAAGTATTGGGAGATTGGTGGCTTTTGAATTGCAGTAGCACACTGCCCAGTGATTCTGTTAGCAACTGATAAATTCTTCTGCTTTAAGTTTCAGCCCCTCTTGCCTTTCTCTGTTGAGTGATGGGTTTTTCTGTGTGTGGATGTGCGCTAGATTTAGAGACAGAGGCCAGACTGTTTCTTTGAGATGAGAACCATTCTAGAGTGCTAGTCTATACTTATTTTTATTGGTGGGTTTGATGGCACAAGCAGTAACATAAGCACACAGGTCAAAATCAAGTGGAAGGCTAATGTTAAGACTCAACTTCATTTTAAACAAGACTATGAACAAAATTTAAATGTGATTGTTAAGAAATTGTGTCTAAGAGGATTTGAGTAGGTAGATGTGTGCAACAAACTTAGCATGTGCTTCTGATTCAGGACCTCTCCTTCCACTCAAGTTCTGCATTGATGAAATTCTAGCATAGGTAGGTCTCTTCACAGTTTTTTTTCAGCTCCCAAACTCTATTCCACACATTTGAAATACTTTCATTTTACTACTTTGATCTTACTAGTAATTTATCCCTTTAAAAAATTTTATTTTACTGGATTTTATTTGTGTCGTATTCTGCCATAGAATTCTCCCGGTGGGCAATGCTTTATAAATTTCAGCAGTGACTATGTCCAATTTAACAAAACAAGTATGCCCATTTAATAAATAAAAAAAAAAAGTAAAAAAAAAAAGTAAAAAAAAAAAGTGACTATTTGGTTTAAAAAAATACAGTATAAAACCTGGATTTTGCATTAGGTATTGCAGCTACTCCTGTATTTATCTATCTTTTGACTGAATGGAAAGCTGTAACTATCTCATCTCAATAATGTACATTAAGCACACCAAGATAAGTTAATATTTACATATTGTTGCTTTCAAAACTAAGTCTTCTGTGGAAGACTGTGGTTTGTCTTTAGGTTTGCTTCCAGTTTTCATTGTAGACAACTTCTCCAGTACATCTCATTTGAGTGATCATGCACAGTAATCTAGCAGTCAAGAGTGATCAGGAAACGAGAGAAAATGCTGCTGAATCTTCAACTCTGCTGCTGGTTTCCCATTCCCCAAACAGAGGGAAAGCATCTGAAGACAAATCCCACATGTTCTCCATCTGCATATAAAGTAAGTCAGGATAAAACTGTTAGATTTTTCCTGAAAAAAAAAAAAATGGTTAGCTGTTGTTAGCTGGAGAATGATCTAGTTTTTGTCTTCTATTTTAATGAATTGCTTCATACCTCTTTACTTCAGGGCAGATTTAATACTACTGTTGATATTCTGATATCTCCGGAGTGTAATGTATTTATGTTACAGTATAATTGTATTTTACACTTCTTTGTTTAACTTTTGATTTTCAAATTCATCTACCCATATCAGAGGGGAAAAGAGACTGAAGATATTTTAACTGTGTTCTAATCATTCCTGACTCTTAATTTTTAAACAACATATTAAGCATGGGGTTTTGTCTCTCAACGATATATCAGTTGAATAGGATCAGGCCCGAGTTCAAAACAGAATTCTCACAAATCAAATTGATGTATTTTTCAAATCCAGAAGAGTATTAGGACTGTCAAAGGAGTTTTTCCTTGAACCTCATTTTCTGTCTGCAGGTGTTTGTTCACTTGTTTGTTTGGTTTTAACTCAATTTGTGATCATGGATGCTTAAGCAGGTTAACTTAGGTTAGTAACACACACCAAAGAGATATTTCTATGCCAAATGTAACAGGGTTTTCATAATGGAAACACACATTAATTAAAAAATTCCTTCTCTAAAGTGAAGTTGTTAATAAGCATGAAACATGAAACAATATGAGTAACAGAGTAGAAATGCTGCACGACTTCAGAGATGCTTTAAGACATGCTAAGGTACTTTTACCTGTAGTGTCCTTTACTGGGGTTGTACTGAAAATCACTATACTCACCTGAATTAAAGATGACACTTTTAACAGTCAAGCAAGAAAAGCTTAAAGAGAAGATGTGGGAGAAGGCAGCCTTCACTCAAAGTAGACTGTTGTGTAAATTAATTCTGAGGGATCAAGAAGCAATATTTTAGAAGATGTACTTGTAGGCTTCCTTTGCCATCCATAGGGTCTCTCACACACACAGTCTTATTTTTTTTTTTAATATTTTTTCCTTTTCCTTCTACATATTCTCTGTAAATTCCTTTCTTAATTATATTACTGACATTAAGAATTCTTGGGGGGTAAAAATATATTAATATAAGACCCATTGTATCTCTGACAGATTTTATGATGAAGGAGTTCAGTTGGAATTTTATCAGAGTATCACAGAAGAATTATCACTACAGCTAGCCTTACTTTTATTCTGGAAACTTTAGGGTCATTTTTTGAGAAAGAAAGGAAGTTGTGTACTTTGGGTTTTGCAGAATTTCACAAATGAGAAAATCTCTTGGAACTCTCAACTCTTCTGAGTTTGTATTTTCTTGAACACTAGGCTGCTGCTTGCCCAGAGCATTCAGTTGTAGAGCCAGTGCTCTGCAGGTTGACTATGTTCCAGTCTCACCATCTCTCACATTTAATTGTAAAATGTATGGTAATTAATATTTACATTTGTTCTGGTTTAGGGCAAATTTGGGAGAAAACCTCCAGTGGGGCTTCTCCCGGGAAGCAAACCCACGTGGCCCTTTTCTCCCACTCCCCAACCAGTTCAGGAAGAGATTCCTCTGAGAGAAGTGGAAAAAACCTGTTTATTTCACAGGCACAGCACTACCCAGCACAAAAATGAATGATGTCAAATTACAAAACCTCTCGCCCTTCAGAAAAGATGACAAACTTCAGAGGGTCTCTTTCCTGTGGGTGTTTGCTCTGTTATCAATCCTCTGGCGCTGGAAAATGCCGCTGCCCAGGCTGGGCTCCCGGTAGTCCACGGGTGCAAGCTCCCGGTGCTCCCCCAAGTCCCCAGTCCAAAGCAGGTTCGATTCGTTTCAGAAAAGGGAAAGAAAACAGTCCAGGAAGACCTCTCTGCTCCGGCTAGTTGGAAAGCCAAGGCGATCTGTGTCTTGTTGTCTGTCTGTGCTGTAGTCAAAACTCCCGATGCGGGGGGGAGCAAGTACAGTCTCTGTTAACAGACTTGGTGCTTCTTTTCCACTCACTTTTACTCTTACATGAAATTTTAAGAATACAAAAGCTGTGTCTGGGTTAGGTGGACGAATGGGGATACAATTTAACATCATAATCAACCCAGGACAACATTGAGCCCAAACATCAGAATCCTGGTGATTGTATGAGAATCTTCTGTAGATTTTTCCTCCTTTTTTTGTAGTTTTGTTTTGGTTTCCTTTGTTTGGGGTTTTTTTGCTTTGTTTTAAATGAAAGCATTCGGTCTTCATTATAATGGAAATATACTTGATGTGACCTTGGTACTTACTAGCATGGGCATAAACTTCTGTAGCTTCATGTCCCAGTTTCTCAGTGGTTACTGAGTGATTGCTGAGTAGTGAGGTTTGTGTACCTTGCACACTAAGTATGGCACCAAGCCCAAAGGAATAATCGTTGCTCTTTTTTGTGTGGGAAGGGCTTTGGTCCTTTGCTTTTTCCCTTGCTGATATGGTCCTGTGTGGAAAGAGTCATGTTGGTTGGAGCTTGACATTATGATGGCTGGAGGCAGTACCAACATCTGTGGCAGTAGAAGAAAAGAGGAAGAGAGATTAGTCCTGGGGCCAAGAAAGAACAGCAATGCAAGGGAAGGGTTGAAGAAGTGGTCATGTGTGATTTGCAGAGCATTGCCTGGTTCCTAATGTGAGGGGGATGAATTTTTCCTGCTGTGTAGGAGGAAGGAGAGAGAATGTATTTCTTCAGAGCTTGTTTTGTTGACTCTTTCTTTTTGCTATCCTTTATACATATGATCTTAGAATGGGTTGTGTGGGAAGAGACACTGAAGATCATATACTTCCACCCTTCCCAGCTATGGACAAGGACAGACCAGGTTGCTCAAAGCCCCATCCAACCTGGTCTTGAACACTTGTGGTGATGGGGCATCTACAGCTTCTCTGGGCAACCTGTTCCAGTGCTTCATGACTCACTGAATAAAGAATTTCATCCAAGTAACTAACCTAAATATCTCCTCTTTTTTAGTTTAAACTGTTCTCTGCTGTCCTGTTCCTACCTGCCCTTGTCCCAGCTGTTGAGTAGCCTCAATTGTTGGTGCAAGTGAGGCCTTCTAGGAGTAGGAAAATATTAATGAATCTGTTGATGTCCTTTCTCCAGTATTCTTCAGCACTTCATACCCATCTGCATGCTGAAGGCAAAGGAATCCCTTCTAAGCTGACATAAAGAAAGCCAGAAATCTATATTAATTCTCTGAATCTCCATCCACTTTGTGTCTGTGAAAGCACTGATTTAAGATGAAGACATAACACTGGTTTATTTGAAAATGTGTTCCTGAAAAGTGTAGCATTTATGCTTCAACTTGGTCTAACTGTTATTTGGATGCTAGCATGTACCCTGACCTTAATTTTTCTTCCAGAATAAATCTTTCTGTCTTATATTCCTTCTCGAAAGCAGGTTGCACTACGTTTAGTATTCTCTTCCTTTAAAAACAAACATAGTCTGTCAGTGGTGTTATATAAACAGATAGCTGTAAAATATATTGTCCTTATATATCATCATAATGCAAATCCAAGCTGTATTTATTTGCTACAACCAGGGACTGCACTGATTGTGTCACTATGAAAATAAATGTTTCTTTAAAAATATACAAGTCAAATTTACGTAGAAGTTAAGAAATTCGGGGGGGGGGGGGGGGGGGGGGAGGTTTCCTGAACATTTTATTAAAGGAATTTGTAAAGGGAAAAATGTCAAAAGTCATGACGAGTAACAGAAAATTAGGTTTGAGATTGGTTTTTGAGCAGAAGATATATTTAACTGATTTTTTAGGTTTGAATTTATTTTAACATGGAATTTAGTTAAATGCTCAGTGTGTGTTCCTGGCTGTAGAACGTGAGCTTTATAAAAATTCTCTGAAAGCAAAGCATTGAAGTTATGTTTTTTTAAAGATTTTTTTTTTTTATGTTGGTTTAGTATCACTGTCACAGCATCTGAAGCTTCTTTGGAAGAAATTACATAGGAAACACTTTTATAAAGGGTTTGCATCATAGAGACTTTTGTGATTGATTTGTACATACTACAGCAAAAATTGCAGCAATAAAACAGATCTTACCCAAATGACAAGTTGAAACAAATAATTTTATTTATTTATTTATTTATTTAAATGAATTTAGAACTCATGAAAAGAGCCAGACTGACAGCCGCAGAGACTTAATTCCTCTGTTCCACAGACTAAATACAGAAGAAAGTAGTGCAGGATCCTCATATGGCCCTTGTAATGTCTTAACCTTGATCTGTAGCTGCCACTTTTAGACATGAGTAGTTCAGTCTACATCCCCATTCTCTCCTTAAACTAAAACTGCCAACAAGAGTGGCAAATGTGATAGAGGAAACTGGTCCCACAGAACTGTGGACTGGTATTACAGGGACAAATCGCACTCTTGAGTAACCACTTATCTGGCCCAGGTTCAAATTAGAAGGATGTGCTTGTGAAGGTGTCCGCATTCCTATGCCAAAGTCACAAAGTGGGATTGTCATCTGGATATGATATTCCTCTTTGCTTCATGATTAAATCTAGCTGGTGTTAAGGGATTTTGCACTCTGTCCACATATATCTGCATTTGAGTTGCAATTTGAGCAGCTGTTCAGAGGATCAATCATTTATTAATTTTTCTTTTAACTCAAAGAAATCAAAATAACTGTCCCTCAAGACCATTTTTGAACACTCTTCCCACAAAAGAGAATCTTGATCTTTGCCTCTTCTTCCCCATAACTTTCTCTGTCAGTGAGTCTGATCAGGAGTAAGTTATACCACCCTTGGTATAATCTCTTCCTTGGTGGAAGAGATTAAACAAATTGTATAGACTTGTGTGCATCAGACTTTGGCAGTAGCACATCTGCTTTCTCTTGAAGCTTTCCTTGTCCCTCTGCCATACTAGCCATGGAAATCACTCAGAGGCAACTGTTAGTGCTTTTAAATTGTGATTTCAACTGGTGTGCCTTTAAATTAGTTAACCTTATTTATTTCTTTCCAAAGGTCAAGTAAAGTTACTGTTCTGTTACTGCAATACCCCCATATTGAGTAGGGACTATAAATCATAACAAGAGTAGTGATGTAATATTATTTCATTGCTAAATTTAATTAAGATCACTGAACAAACTAGGTTGGAAAAGACCTTTGAGATTCTCAACTCTAATCTATGACCAAACACCACCATGTCAACCAGACCATGGCATCAAGTGCCACATTCAGTCTTTTCTTAAATGCCTCCAGGGACGTTGACTCCACCACCTCCTTGGGCAGCCCATTCCAATGTCTAACCACCCTTTCTGTGAAGAAATTCTTCCTCATGTATAAACCTCCCCTGGTGCAGTTTAAAACTCTGTCCTGTCATGCTTTCACTGGTTGCCTGGGAGAAGAGGCTGACCCCACCTGGCCACAAGTTCCTTTCAGGGAGTTGTAGAAAGTGATAAGGTCACCCCTGAGTCTTCTCTTCTCAGGCTACACAACCCCAGCTCCTTCAGTTGCTCCTCATTAGTCTTGTGTTTCAGACCCTTCATCAGCCTTGTTGCCCTTCTCTAGACACACTCCAGCATCTCAATGTCCTTCATAAACTGAAGGGCCCAACACTGTACACGATACTCAAGGTGTGACCTCACCAGTGCAGAGTACAGGGGCCAAACACTACCCTGCTCCTGCTGGCCACGCTATTCATGATCCAGGCCAGGAAGCCATTGGCCTCCTTGGCCACCTGGGCACACATTGGCTCTTGTTCAGCCACTGTCAAACTGCTCCCCCTGGTCCCTTCCTGCCTGGCCACTGTCCAGCCACTCTGTCCCCATCCAATAGTGCTGGAGGGCGTTGTTGTGGCCAAGGTGCACAGATGTTCTTAAGATGTTCTTAAGGTCAATAATGCAGAGATGTGCCTTTTTGTCGCAAGGGTCTCTTCCAAGTGAGAACATTAGTCTTAGATGAGAAATAACATATGAAATATTTTTTATAGTTTTCAGGTTTTATCCTGCTGTACTGTTAGACATAGTTCAATTATGCTGTCCCCTTAAAAGGAAGGGATTGTTTGAGGTACTGCTAGTTGTTTAAAATGTGAACTTTAAACTGGGAATAGGAAAACTGTTCTTTTGGGAGTTTTTGTAGTTGCATGTGGGCAAAACAGCTTAAGAATAAAATTTTAATAAATTGGAATGGCAAAAATGCTCACTGGTTGAGAGAAATTTTATTTGAGTTCACTTTAGCATATGATGTTTTTTTTTGTTGTTGCTGTGGTCAAGTTAGTGGCTGCTGATGCAACTTGACCTGTAAAACTGGTGTAACAGTACTATGCAGAAAAATATAAGTACATTTTTGTTATCAAAAGTAAGAAGTCTTATTGTAATATTAGTTGTATATTCTTTTGTTGTATTGTTGAGATGACACAGCTCTTACAGATATGTTTGATACTTGCCTAATACCTTCATGTTTTAGGTGAGATCGCAGCTCAATACTGAGGAGTGACATATTTTTCTTAGCACATATATATGAATTAACAAGCAGCTTTTTGCTGGAGTTTAACTTTTAATTGTAGAGCTTTTTTTGTGGTAAATTACCTGTGCTTTATGAATTTTGTACACTGCTGTAACTTTCCTTAAGAGGGTAATATATATCATTAAGTGAGTGAAATAAGATAAGTTGGCATTAAACTCAGATCAGAGCTTTCCAACAGTAGCAGCACAGCTTCAGAAGATGTGTAATTTTAAAATTCTTAGCTTCTAAAAGCACTATTGTGAACACTTTGTACAAAGGAAAAAAAGTTAATTCTTCCAAGTAAGTAAAAAATCTAATAATTTTGGTAAATGATCGTATGGTGATTATTAAACTAATATGTAATTAGCATTTTCTAATGACAATCATAATCTTGACAAATAGTTTCATTCATTTTTTTCTGATCATTAAATATTTTAAAAGGACTGATTTTTGTTAACTGAGGCCCTTGGCTGTTCATCAGTGGTGCAATTCAACCTAATACTCCAGTGGCCAGTAATCAGAGAGTTGACTATTAAGTGAAGGAAATTTTATCATTTTATTTATGAACATCACCTTTTTTTTTTTGTCTAAAACAGCAGGCAGATAGAACTGTAAGAACATCTAACTGATACATATTCATCCATTTTTTTAAAAAAATGGTTAATTACACCAATTTTTAATATTTTATATAACCAAAATTCAACCAATACTTTGACAATATTACGATCTTTGATGTTTTTCAAGTTCAAGTTTTTGTGTATTTTTTTCTTTTTTTGAAGTTGAACCAGAAGTAGATTTCAATCTTCTCAATATCTGTATTTGTTATTACTTTTAAAAGCTTTGATTTTCTTTGAGGGGATATTGTAGGTTCTTTCTGTATTAAAATGTGTAATTTCTTCTCTTCAGAAGCAACATACTTGCTAGTTTGAATTCCTGTGGATAGCCATTACCTATGATATATTATCCAAGAGTTTGATTCTACAAATTGATAGTTAACTTATATCACATATGCTGGACATGGCTTAGCTAAATGTTCTCCTATGTGCAGGAAATACATCCTATAATCAGTGCTGATGTTCATATCCTCTTGTTTCCCTTTGAAATTCCCTGTATTTTTGACCTATACCATCACAGAGATACTCCTCTCATTCTTAGCTCTCTGCAGAACTCTGCAGCCGCTCAGGTCTCTGTCCTCACTGCTGAAACACACCCAGAATTCCTGGCCCCTTGGCAACTTAACTCCTTTTTCAGGCTTGTTTGTCCAGCAGAGTCTTGTTTTCAATTCTTTTCCCTGCAGTTGGAATGGAGGTATTTTATATTTACAGAATGTGAAGGATAAAACAAGCTTGCAAAAAGTATAGCAGTGTAGTACATAGTACCAAAATATTTCTGTTTGTTTACTTTAGATGTTTGAGTTTATGCAGAGACAAACTGACTTCAAAAATATAGGACAGATGATCAGAAATGTGGATAAGGACAGCATGTTCCTCTGCTTTATTTAGCGCTGAGCATATTAATGGGTGCTCAATAAATGGTAATGGTTTTGGAGACATGATGATTGATGTTTCCTGGATCAAAACATAGAGGTTTTGTTTAAGAACAGCCCAGCTGGCAGAGTGATCCTCTTTTGAAACTGTTTGTGATCAAAATATGTCAGAGCTGTATCTATAAAATACAGTAGGCAAGACTTTTTGTCAGTGGATTGGTTAATTTATTTTAACAGTAAACTATCAACTCTATCTTTGATTATTCATCCCTCCTGTCACACCATATTCCTATCAGCAAGTTAAAGTGCTGCTCTTTTTCTGCTTTCCAGATTTTGTTTCTTACGTTGTGAACATACTGCTCTCAAAAAAGGGCTGTATATTTTTGGAGTAAGAACACACACAAGATACTGAAAAGAGAGAAGTACATATTTATTTGTGTACACAATTGCACCACACACATACTTTGGACAGCCAGTATTGAGGAACAGAAAACTATCACCTGTCTTTTAAGACATTGGTGTAACTCATGTGGTGCCATCCATCCTGGTCAGAGCACACCTCAGTGTGAATGGTATATCCAGAAACTCCTAGATCAGAAAATGAGCACATCTCTTACTTTGTCACCTCAGTTGGTTGTTCCTCTTAAAGAAGCAGTGCTTTTTGGCTTTAAGAGGAGATGGCTTCCAGATTAACGGCTTCTAAGATACTTAGCACAGGCACTGAGCAAAGCCAATTAAAGCCATTCTTGGTATTTCCATAGTTGAAGTAGTAAGTGGGAATTCAGAAAGAAAGCAGGCAAATTTAACTTTTCTCTCACCCTTTTTCTGGAGGCCACCTCTTTCTCTTCCACTTCTCTCTCCACCCAGCTCTTTTGTCACCCTTAAGTTGGAAAATAAATCAGTTATAGTATCCTTTCTGACCTTTCAGTTTGTCATGTATGTTTTTCTTTGTGTTTTTAATGCTCTTTGGATACTCTCAAGAGGAAAGTAAAAAAATTTTAAGGCAAAATTCACAAAGTTGATTACAGTTTTAAAAAAATGGGAATTCTCTTCAAATGTTGGGAGCATATTTGACAGATAAAGTACACAAAATGTTTTTACTTATTTCATTTGGAAACTTTGTATTTCTAAATTTGTATTAAAATGATTATTTTAAGTAAAGCCTGAACAAATCCATTGTTAAGGAGTCTTTAAAAATCTGAATCTCTCCATGGGATAGATATGTAAATATCCAGAGCACACAATTCTTATTGTATTGATGTGTGGCAACAAGAACCTCATGAACTAGGTTTATTGACAAAATAGACTGCAGCAGCTTCGAAGAGTGGCTCATTGTGTCTGAATGCATTTAGGCAGCTTTAATTCCTGAATTAATTATACAATATCCTATAAAGCTACAAAGAAAAAGCCATTAAAGTCATCTGTGTCAAAGGAAATTTGTACATTGAGGA
Source organism: Poecile atricapillus (assembly GCF_030490865.1). Lineage (NCBI taxonomy): Eukaryota > Metazoa > Chordata > Aves > Passeriformes > Paridae > Poecile > Poecile atricapillus. Next base: position 95,582,055 of record NC_081250.1, on the reverse strand, counting down.
GTAGATTGTGGCATATAGCCATAGATGCAAGTCTGGGTTGTATGGGGAGATTGTCTGCCCAAAATGGAGTTGTCCTACAACCTTCTGGTTACAGTGAAGACAAGAAGAGTGTTGGTATTGCCAGGTTACATGTTGCTGCACAGCTGGTCCAAGTAGTAATTTCTGATCTCTGTTACTTGTATTTAATGTTACTGAATTTCTCTCTTCCCTCAAAAATGAAAACTGTACTTACTTAAGTATTTGAGTCTAGAAACCTGGGACATTAAAGCCTTAAATATCTGAGCTAACACAATTTATGAAAAGATTGCAATGATTGGTAGCACTGTGGTGTTGCAGATACATTTAAGAAGAGTGACTGTTCCCAGATGGGACAACCATTTCCCCTTTTTTTGCCCATTTCTAACAGCAGCTGTAAAGGTAGAGTCAGGGCTGTGCTTACTCCCTGCTTACTCCCATCTGCTTTTTGCTTTCTTAGTAGATCAACTGAGGCACTGATCTTTTAATGACTACTCACTGAGGAAAAACTTGTTTATCCTCTTGAATGCCTGTGCACCTCATAAAGAAATTTGGTTTCTAATGGCAGCTATATTGCTGAAATTCCATCATGTGTTGCTTTTTATGAGATGTGGGCATTTAAAAAAAATAAAAAAAAAAAGTAGTTTCTCACAGAGATGTGATCTTTGAGGGCAGAGTTTCATGCCAACAACATACAAAACAAGTATCTGAAGCTAGGGCCTGAATACATTTACTGCAAAGAAATAGTGAAAAAATCCTCTCCCCAGTGGCAATAAAGCACCTTTTGATCTGTATTTCTGAAGCTGTGCTGTTCATTGTTGCTTTCTTTTGTTCTGCTTCTGCCTCCTTTTTTCCCGACAAGCCTGTTTGCTTTAGCCTGCCTGTTTGGTGGTTTGCAGGGCATCTCTGTAAAGGGGGATTTCATAGCAGTTTAGGTTTATGTGCCTTGTAAAAATTCCTTGCAAATATTGTTCCGTCATTACTTACCAGAAGTACAGCACTTTTGCTGCATGGTGCTCTTGACTGAAGGCATAAGTGGTGTATGGGCCCCTGGATAGTTCCTTTGTGCTGAAACAAATTTGACTTAAGATTTTTACTTAAAACAAGGATAATCATGTTTGCATGTGGCACAGTTTCTTTGGCAGCCTCAGCACCTCAGCCATTTTTATGCTCCCCCTTTTTTATTGTTATTATAGCAGTTGTCCAAACATAAAATCACGTGGTACAATCTGTCTGGAAATTCTAATTCTGATGAGAGCAGAGGTGGGAAGAAGGAGGTGGCAAATTGAAGGTTTCAGTACTTTAAATTCAGCTTTTCCTTCAGTCTTCTAAGTGTTCCAGAATCCTCCACTGCAATCACATTGCTGGGACGTATAAGTGGTCTCAGAGATACAAAACTTGAAACCAGTATTAAGTCAATATGATATTTGTGTGTTACGGGTTTCATTGTAAATCACTTCAAAGTTGAGCATGCCATTTAACCCACAATGTGTTCAAAGTAGCTTGGAGACCTTTAACTGCAGTGGCAGTATCAGATCTCACTTAAATACTGTAAAATATTATTATTTGACTGGTGCTCCTTTAAAGTAGGCTATTTAATGTATGTACTGTAATGTATACCAAATACAGCTTTTGCGGAATTTCAGCCTTGTGGCCAGGGACACAGAATGGAAAACACTGACTGTTAAATAACATACAAATTAACTATCCAGAAGTTTAACTCAAGGAGCAGATTAATAAAGCTGTCAAAACTGCCTATCCTCCTAAATACTATAAATATTATAATCTTACCATGTTACTGTAAGTCAGTAAAGACTTGGTGATATCAGCATAAATGATTTTATCTAGTATTTTTCTTTTCAAGATAAATCCAAAGGTGTTAAGATCACATTGGTTTTATGGTCATATTTGATATATGATAATATCATCTATGTCTGCAGAATTTATGATATTAATATGAGGAGAATGGTGGGATTATTATTATGGGTCACACAGAATTACAGATCCCAATAATAGTACACCTAAAAAAAGAAAAACTGTCAGCTGTAGTGTAGTGTCAGCACCCATCTTTTCAAGCTGTTGTAGCTCACATTACAAAGAAGGCCATTTTAGCTAGGAGCATAACAATCTCATTGTATTAATCATTTTCTGTGTTTAAGCAATATGAGGATGTCTGCTTTCAGTGACAGAAGTAAAATCCTTGAAGGGAACAGTCTGTGAAATAAACTCTGAAGGGACAGTGAGACTGCCTCTCTTTACTCCCCATGGCCTAATTAAACAGTGACAAAGCCACCATAAAAGAAACTGAATTTAAAAAGACAGATTAGTAACAAGAATCTGGGTGTGGTAGCAACTGATGTCCATTTGATGCTCCATTTGCAAGTATCGTGAAGAGAGGTTGTGCTAAGAAGCAAAGTAGGGAGTTGCCAATAATGGATTTTAAAAAAATATTTTCACTTTTGGCAATGACAGGGTTCTCTAGTCTGGTCTAGTATTTTCCTTTTGCAACCCTCTGTAGCAACATAACATTAAGAGAAAGAAACCCATACATTCCCAAGTGTGTTATTCTGGTAACATTTCATTAATAGAAAGTATAATGAATGAACCACTTCTAATCAAGATTTTTAAAGATGCTTATACATGCCTATACACATTTTCCCATACATAAATATTAGACCTGGGCCTTTGCTGGATGATGTTTTGTTTTCTTCCTTAAATTGCTGGAGTTTATACTGAGGTGGTCTGTATTGCCAGAAATAATTCAGCTATTGCTTATCCTTTTGAAAATGAGAGTGGTTCAACTGCTGTGATCTGTTGAACTCAGAAATTATTGACTTTACTTGGGTAATAATACATGTTTTTTCCTGGCTATGACTGATACAGCACAATATAATATAATTCACCAGAAGAGTGTGAACTATCCAAGAACTACAATTACTATGAAAGTAGGAAATGACTGTAGGAGAATTGCTAAGACTGGTCTGTCTGGTGCAGTGTAATGCTTTCCATCTTCACACCTTTGCTGTTTGGTATAATTTGTGTTTGTGCATGGCTTATGTTTACACTAAGCTGTTGTTAATGTTGACACTGGTGAAGCAGCCTCAGTAGGAAGCAGTGCCCAAGGTGCTCCTCTCTTTCAGTTAGAGTTCTTCCTTTTCCATTAGGAATCCTTCCCTTGCAGGACAAAACAGTTCACTCATATGGTAAGCTTTTCCTCTGCTCTTGTTTAATCTCAAAAGTTGCAGGATCTGTTTTTCACCTAAGAGTATTTTGTATCTCATAGAGTGTGTACATACGTCCAGGTACGAGCAGTGTGCCTTAGTTGACTCTCTAAGTCAAGAGGAATACTACAGAGCTTTTTTTTTTTCCTCTCCAGAGCAATAACACGTACAAATATTTTACCCAGGTTAACTTCAATGCCCCTCTTGGCACTTAGAAACACCTGTTTGAGAGTGCACCACGAGGATGAGCCATAGCTGAATGAGGCACCTCAAAACTTAGAACTCATTAGTCATTAAGGAAAATTTCTAAACAAAATTAACAAGGAAGCACACCAAAAAAATTCTCAAGCTCCAGAAGATAACTCAGTCACAAAGCTCAGATGCTGAGTTCTCAAGTTGAGAGTCAGCTGTCAGCCCCCAGAACCTCCAGTCTCCTCTCTCAGTCATTGGAACACTTCTCCAACACGGCCCAAGTTGGCCAGTGGAAATATCCATGGGTGCAGTCTGATGAACGGCTTTTTATGCTCAGTTTCTGCATTGTTGCTTCAAGAAAAGTGGTAAAAGTGTTTCCAAGTAGTTGCTGTAACTACAAGTGCTCCCTTTCTCAGAACAAAGACCCCAGTGCCAATGGCCATTGAGCCAACGCTCATGAGGAGGGACAATGCGCATGAGATTTCTGTGTTCCTTCATTCTGCCCCAGTATTAGAAGGCAGTGTTCTGTGTTGCTTTACGCTCTCCAGTCTGTATCAAGCATGGACAGTCCTTCACTCTGTGTTATGCAAATATCAGATCACAAGCAATAGAGAAAATTGGGAAAAAGTTCACCCTGATGCTTCTGTATAGGCCAGACAAATTACCCAAGCTCACAGGGGAAACAGGACACATTGTTTGAGGTATGGTATAGTGAAAAAATTCCCTTTATGTGCCTTTTGTCATTAGAATTTATGTCTCAGAGACAAGTCTTCCCAGAGACTTGCCTACAACATTTAGCCTTGCAGTACCTTGAGTAGCATTTGTCTTTCAGACAAACTCCAACCAGTCAGGATTGAAAGCCACAGCACAGAATGGACTTCACAGTTTTAATTCTTAAGGCAGTAAATGTTAAAACAAAAATACTGGGTGGGAGAATTATTTAATGTTGTTTCTTTGAAACAGGAAAAGAATATTAGATATTTCATCAGCATGTTAACATTCACTATGTTTCTGAAAGCTACTATCACCTTTCACTATTACTGTATGCTGATTTTTGTGTTATTGAATAAATGCTATTGGACAGAATTTTGATGATTCTGTGTGTAGGTAAATACTAGGATTTGGGGAATGGGTAAAGGCTGCTTGGTGATGATAAATGTAGACAAATATATGAGTGAAAAAACAGTTTCTTCTTTATGGGTAGTGGTATATATGGCTGTATGCTCATTGCATTAATATCTATCACATGTAGGTTTATGTTAGAAAACATGATGCTTGAGGTTTTATGCATGTCTGTTTCTTAGTGTTATGGATGTGATTTTCATGCATCCTGAAAGACAGGCATATTTTGTATGTATTATGCTCTTCTGTGCTTTGTTATTGCCAGAAGCTTGAAATCAATACTGCTTTTTCTTTCTGATAATTAAAAGGATGGTTTATCTTTATATGGATCTTTAATTTTAATAAGCTAATAATTCTGATTTTAGCTACTATTATCTTAATAGCTAAGCCTTCTTAAATGTTTTTATCGTAATTCCTTTGGATAGTGTTGCCATTTTTTCAGCCTGCATGAATCCTTGCTCTATAGTGACGTCTGCTGGAAATGGCAAACTGGAATGTTCAAGGGCATGTTTAAGCTTTTCACTTCAGGATTGCCTTTATCCTTTTACATATGTGAAGTATGGACTGTATAGAAGAGCAGCATTACATTTTCCCATTCCCTAACAGGTGCTGTTTCTGCACTGGACTTGGTAGAATTTGGGCTTTATCTTGTGGCAAGCATGTATTTTTGCCTTGCAGCACATTCCAGCAGTGTAATTTTTGACACTTCTATACTTGTCATAAAAGTTGATAGTTAGAAGTCATCAGGTTCTGAGAAATAAGTATTTATGCTTTGTATCAGATCCATACTGAGGTGCTCAGATTCAATTATGACTTCTTACTGACAGTCCTGACACCAATATTTAAGTAATTATAGAGGAGTCAATGAAATAAATTTATGCTTTTAATCTGACATTCAGAATTAGGTAATATTTACTTTATATCTTAAAAAAGGTATAACATTCAAAATAGACACCGAACATTTTGCATTAGAGCTAAAAAAGGAAAATAATGATCCCATTTTTAAATGAATTCAAAAAGCAATCTGATTTTAGTTCTTGCAATGCAGAGCAAATAAAATAAAAACTATCGTACTTTATTTACTAACCGATGAATTGAATTGTCCGCCTTTTATTACAGATATAAAGCAAAGACTATGAAGAGGCAATCATTTTTGCAGCTATCAGACTTTCAGTAACATATCTCTTGTGGCTTAAATAACAGATAGTTTAAGTGTTTTTCCATTACCTTCGTGTAAATGAAAAATGCATAAAATATTTTAACAAGGCAAAGTAATCCAAGGAGATTGTTATTTTGTGTTACAAATTAGGTTATTTCTGTCATAAAATTAAAGGAAAAAAAATCAACGCAAGGACATTTCAGCTTAATATCATTTACCAGGAGGAACATGTAACAGATTTAATGAGCTAGCAGGTCACCTGAATCCAGCTGTTTCCGACCAGCTTTATGAAACGGAGAATGCAGCTAACGGTAGGAGGTAAGCATTATTACAAGCTCTCAAGGAGTTACAAAATCGATTTCTGCTTGAATGAATTAATTTAGATTATCAATTTATAACCAGCTACACGAATCCCATCAACTCAACAATTCAGTGAATGATCAGGCTCAGCCCTTGCAAGAGCTTAACAATTAGAGAGCTCTATAGTTATCTCCTGTCCTACGGTGTTGCTAACAAAGTTCCTTAGTTTGACAGAAAGAGAAGGAAAATGTTTGCTTAAGGACATTGCAGGAGTGAAACACATCTTTGATGTGAGAAAAGAGCAGCTACCATAGAGCAACTGTATTCTTAAGTCTTTCCTTCCTAGAAATTCTTCCAAAGGCAACTGAAATTGAGTGATTCTTTCTACTAGGAAAAAAATGTGACCAATGCAAGGGAGAGGCCACATCACCTAATTTCATTCATGTACTTCTAAAGAAGAAAATAAAGATTAGGATATGAAAACTAATGCTTATAACTACCATGCACTCTAAAAGTTTATGCCTATAGTGCTATTAAAAATGTCTTGCCTTTTGGCTGGAATGCAGCAAGGTAGTTCCTCTTATTCCCTATTCTAGTGCAGTCATTAAGACCTGTGAAAAGAGTATAAATTGCTACTAGTCAGAATGTTACTGTTTTATTTTGCTCAAGTGTTAAATGGCTACTCAGGATTCAGGAAAGTCACTGATGATTCAGATTGTTCATCTTTTAATCTTTGACTTGTCTTCTTCTTGTAATATTGCAAAGTGGTTTTGAGTAAAAGGACAGTTGCTGTGTGTCAGTTACTGCTGTCTCCTGAAGTATAAAATACAGTGGTTACTCTTTCTTGCCTGTTCAGTCAGTTTTGGCACCATCTTCCCTGTCTCAGAAGATAAGAGTGGTACAGTAAGTACAGCACTTTATTAGCAGCATATGATTTATCACAGGAACATTAAACTAAAATAAGTAATTGTGTTTATAAATATCCTTTAACAGGAGCTGGGATTCTGGGTTTAGTAATACACGTCAGTGGTGAAGTATAAAAAAGTGATCAGCTGTTAGGTCATAAAGCCTTATTGTTGCCTGAAAATAATCTCAAATTATTACACTTTAGGGCTGAGGGAAATCAATAGGATTATATTGTTCTGCTTCTAAAAGGTACATTTCAGTGCAGTGTTCAAAGAATAATAGGCATGATGGCTTCTGTTAGGGACAAAATTAGTTGCACCTACGTCATGTGGGAAGTATACCACTAAAAAGACCTCAGATTCCTGACAGTTTTAAGCCACTAGCAAAAATTGTTAAATAGCTCTGTTGCCCTTATGCTATAAGAAAGTGGAGGGTTTTTTAAGTACTGGAAATGCATCTTCGGGACAAACTTGGATATGTTCACATGGGCTACCAGTGCTTCTTTTTTTTTCCTTGACTTAGCTGTAAACAGCCTTCTCTAAATTCTCTCCAGGCACACAAAAATTGAAGACAACAATGCAAACCTATTTCAGTGGAACAATTAAAAATTATGAGAAATCCTTTTTTTGTAGTCTTTTCTGTAAGGTTAGTTCTAATTTGACAATCAAATTATTGTCTTGTTCCTCATTATTTATTATTATTTTTGCAAGGTTTTATGCTAGCAATTATAGGAGTTGGTGACTGTGAGATGGTAGAATTTAATAGTCTCTGATTTCCTGGGACAGGCATTGTACAGTCCTGTAAGAAGCGTTAGTCCACCTTTTAGATCTCAGCCTGAAAACTCTTCCAGACCAGACATAGGTTCTCAATATCCATAAAGTGACCCTGCAGTAGGTTAACTGAGTGTGTGGTAATTGTCAGCCCATCAAACAGTAAAGAAACTCATCTGGGATGCTCTTTTTTCCATCTGTACCAATCACAGCAGGTACCATACTTTTTGGAAAATAAGGTTTTAAGTATATATGTCACTGATAGGAGTGAACATACAAGTTTTTACACGTATGCCTAGTGCCTTATGTACTTTCCCAGCCAGCTGCTCTGAAACCAAATTCAGTGGATGGGACAATGCTGCCATTGGATGGATATTTGGGATATTTTCTGCTGAAGACACTGGGTTTTACAAAAGTAACTCTTTGCATCAGCATGTTTTGATGTCCTGCATGCAATACTGGAAACAATGTAATCCTGGCAGCACTGTACCTCTGTCTTCTCAGTGTGAATTTTCAACAGATTTCTATGCTTCTGCCACCACATTCTTTCCAATACCTAAGACAGCTCCTTCAGAGCTAATTCCAGTGTCAGTGTGATCTCCTCTACTATGATGGTTGAATCTGAGGGGATAGCTAAATAAATCTCCCACTGTGAGCTTTCATTGAAGAAATTCTTTCTCTCAGATTTGGATCATGCTATCGTTCATGGATGGGCAGCTAAAAATTTACAGGATTCAGAAGCTCAGTGACTTCCCAAATATCAGTCTTTCACATCCAGCAGCTACTGGGCTGAGATGAACCTGCAGGTTTTCCTTTGAGGGGAGCACCTCTTGCCATGTCCTTCGTGAATCTCCCTTTCTTCTTTATGCCCATAATCATTCAATAGGACTGCAGAGCAAATCCATCATGAGGTGGGATCTGTTGCACAGCCTAGAAACAGTGCCATTTCTAATCTATGTCTTTGGTCAAGTAGTTGTAGCTATCTGTTCAAGCAAGGTGAGCTAAGTTTTTAGATATGCTGTAATGATGTCGCCACTTACTGCACAGCAGTGCAGAGTTTTAACTAGAGAAAAACTTAAGTCTTTCAACTGTTGCAAGGAAGGCGCAGTTAGTGTTTCTCTCAGTGGTGTGCAAGAGGTTCCTGTGGTGAGGTGTGCCTCAGTGACAAGGCAGGAGTGTGTTAAGGTGAGCATCCTGTATCCCAAGCACAAAAGCCCTGTGAGGCACACGCTGGCTCTGGGGGTCTGTCGGTGTTTCTACATCATGATCCTGGGAAGAGAAGTGCTGCACCGAGGTAACTGAGCAGCTGCAGGCAGAGGTGGCTCAGAGTAGCCAGGTGGATTAGCAGAGACATTCCTGCAGAGCTGGTGACAGCAGGAGAGGCAAAAAGGGTAGTCCAGCATTGTGAGGAAAGGGCTGGTACCAAAAAGGTTCAAAATATTAGTGTCAAGTTCAGCCAAATCTCAGACAGGATACACTGTGATTGTATTGTGTTTGTGAAACAACCAGCAGAAAAACTAATATTGCTGAAATTAATTAATATGGCTAAACAAGGTGTAGGGCTAATGCCTTCAGAAAACTAAATGCTTTTTGCACAGAGTGCTTGAGCCCACTAGCAAAAATAATGGTATTTTCTTTAAGACTTTTTATGTTCTTTTGCAAACAAAACAGGTTGTACTAAATAAATTCTGTTTCAGGAGTTTTACTTCCTTATTTTCAAAGTTCATGAGATTTTCAACAAACTTTCTGGTCAGAAAGGATATTAATAGCCTTGTTGTGTGAGGATTTTCCTTAGCATAGTTTCAGAAAGGTGCAAACATATTAATCAGAAGTGATTATTTGTTTAATTATGCCAGAAAATGCTGGTAAGCTTTTGGATTTTCTAATTTAGTTCAGTGCAATTTTTTTCATTATTTTCTTAACTCTAGATACAATCAACTGTAATATTTCAAACATATGTTTCCATTTTATTTTATGTTGGCAAAGCCTTTGATTGCAGTCCCAAGTGCTTACCTTAGCTACACCTCATAGAGGCTGTAAATACACCTCTCCTCAGCTGCATTGCAGCTAGAGACAACGTCTGGCAGCAGCCTAGGATGGGCAAATGACCTCAAAATCCTGAGGGCCTATAGCAGCGGTGTTCCACATTATTGATAGTAGCAGAGATATTGACAGTCTGTGCTTGGAAGGAAAATAGGAGTTTGATATGACATATTGTGTGTCTCAGCAAGACTCATAAATAATTTTGACAAGTTTTTGTATGCATGGGAAAGTCCTTGATTCAGCCTCCCATAAAAATAAACTTCTATTATGGAATGTATTTGTCAAGTGGCTGTGTGATGGATGGAGCTGCGTTTACCCCTTGGCAGTTCGATGAGTTTTAGATGCACAGCTTACCAGAGAGGATTTACGGGCAGTACAGAAATAATTATTCAGTATGAAATACATAATTCCTGTACCTGGATTTTCATTTTTTATTATATTTTGTTTCTGTTGCATTTCTGGTCTTTAAGACAAAAGGCCTTACCATTTTACTTGGAGCTGTTGAATGCCTGTAGTTTTTTGTTTGGAGAAACTAATTTCTTTCCCAAACTTGGCTTGTATTTTGTTAATTGAATGTAAGCTTTTAGCATATTAGGCAAAACCAAACAAGTTTGCATCTCAAAATGTTTTATTTCTACCAATAAAAATTCTCTTGAAAGGATTTCTTGAGCTTCTGGTGGGGAAAAGATTAACAATTCATTTTAAATTTAGATTCTTATGATAGCTATTGCTCATATTGCTCTTATTGTCTTTTTTTCCTTTTCTTTTTTTTTCTCTTTTTTTTAAGACCAAGTAGTATGCTCATATGAAGAGGTCACTTTTCTGACATTAAACCCAGAGCACCTGGCACATTTGTTCCATTCTTCCTTAAGGCTCCTCCCTCAACTCTTTCTCTCCCTTTTTTTTTTTCCTGCAGTAGTCTTGCCTTCATATCTCCTTGTACCTCTGTCATTTTTGCTTGCTCATTACTCACTCCTTTCACCTGTTCTGTTTTTACTCATTTAACTTTATCTTTAGACTTTCTCCCTTTTTTCCTCCTATTCCTGTCCTCCTGATTGAACATTCTTCTGGCTGTTAATACTTTCTCCAGCTTTTCTGCTTTACTTTCTTCCTACTCTTCCAGTCCATTTCTTCTTACCTTTTTGCCTCTTTGTTGTCACCATCATCTCATGTTCTAGCTTATTTTTACACAAGTTACTTTGTGACTTCCTTTACTTTTTCAGTCTCTTCCCTCTCTATTATTTACCACTCCTAATAGTCATATTTCTTCCCAGTTTGCAACTTCTGATCATGACCTTCTGACAGATACGACTTGTTCTGTCTTCCCAAAATGTTTTCCCTGTTTGAAACTTCCCAAAATTGTGAACATGGCACTTTTTTAGTCTTTACAGGACTATCCAGTTTTGGATAGTTACCATATCCATGATTGAGGAATCACACTGTCCTAACTTGTCAGGAAGAAGAGAGTATGTTAACAAAGCTGACTATTGTAAAAGACTGAAAAGAGTAAAAAAAAAAAAAAAAAAATTAAAACAACTTTCAACACAGAGTATCATGGATTAGGCTAGGAGATCCCACTCATCACAGGCAGGAATTATTGTGAACAGAGGATTTCTAAAGAAATAACAAACTGTTTTAAAAGGTAGAATATCTATTTTAGGTCTTCATGCTATTTACCATAGCTTGTAGATATGGCAAATTAGAAATCCTGTTCTTCATTTAAACACATTCTGAGATATGTGTAGAGCAATTTGAATGTAAAAAATGTGCCTGCTCAAACAGTCTGTGGAAATAGGACAGTATGTTAATGCTTGAAACCAGCACCTGGATTCTAAAAACTGGTCACAGTTAGAATTGTGCTGGCCTCATACATACGGGCACCTGGCTGGGCTGCTCACACACAGCTCACATGCTTGGATTTGAGCTGCCCTCCAAGCTGCCACTGACTCTCCAGGGAGGCGTGGTGTTCAGTGAATCCTCTGGCCTGTCTGACCCAGGTGGACCTTTCAAATAGCCTTCAGCATCTCAGATACCACCAGTGGGCAGCTGAGCTGATTCATTTCTGTTTGTCTGCATGCAAAATAATGTTACGTATTTCTTCTAATATATTAGAGTTTAGCTTAAGTTAGGAACAGGGAATCAGCAGCAATTTTGTTTGAGCTGTGTTAATAAAACTTTGTAGAACAACTAAATAGCAGGCATCTGCAAGAAGTTACATTTGACTGTCTGCCATTCTCCCATACATGCAATAGAATATGGGGCATCCTGTGATTTTGACTCTTCACCTCCTACTGCAAATTGTCCAGAAAAAGCCTACTTTTAGTATTTATTTCTAAATCCTGTTTGTTAGTGGACACTATCTGTCTGGCAGAACTGAATTGGTACTATTGATGATCAAGGTAACACATGTAAACAGGAGGAAGGACTTGGTCTGCAGAAGCTAATTATGCCACTGCAAAAATCTGCCAGAGGTAAAAGCCAGACAGTTGTGAATTAATTAGCACTCATGGATTCGTGTTTATGCTGTGTTGTCTCACATAGGTCAGGGCATTTCATGCTCAAGAGCTGAGAGCTAGAGCAGTAACTGTTCCTCATTTTCCTGCCATCTCCACTGGGAAGGACATCTACTGAGGAGAAGGGAATCTCTACTGGGAAGAACATCTACTGAGGAGAAGGGAAATTTACTATCAGTTGGATTGGGACCATAAGTAATAGACTCTCCTTTTTCTTTAAAATGTCATCCCATAAGGGTATTTTAAGTAGTTGCCAGGTTTATTGAGATATCACTGTTTGGTCCATGATAGCTGAAGGTCTGTCTGTACTTCCTTTATAAACTTCCTTAATAGGGAAGAATTAATGACCTAGGTATTACAAGTGTTTTAGGCCTGAATCTTACTTATGAAATCCTCATGTAGAAGCAAAAATATTTATAGAATGCTTCTATATTTTTTTTTTTCTGCAACCAATTTCTCTGGAATTTGGATGCTAAAATAGGAAAAGTAGCATTTTAATATTTTATAGTTGTACCTGCTTTTCTTTCGCTGACTGTCATGGGAAGAGGTGAAGGATAGGGGGACAGGTAACTTTAAATCTGTAAATGATTATGTAACTGTGCACTTAAGGGTTGGGGTTTTTTTGCTTTATTTTGGGGAGTTTGAGGGATGGGCTGCTGCCTGTTAAATATTTATGAATGTCCCTTCCTTCCTTCTTCCCCAAACCTGCTGCTTCATTCGCAAATTCTTTTAACAAAATTTTATTAATCTTTTTCATAGAGCTCTGTATTAGCAATGTTATATTAACATGAAGCTTTCTAATAAGTATCAAGCAATTTCTCAATGTGCAGTTCTGTGTCAAAGATTTCTATTACTAGTATCTTCAGGCAACTTCATTTCAATCCGTGTTGTGCTTCAAGGATCTGTCGAAGTGCACTTCAATGCATCTGAAAACATCCTCAAAATAGAACAACATGGATTGAAATTGAGGGGCCTGGAAGCAAACCAGAGGGGACAATAACAGCTTAGTAAAAGTCTTATTTTTCTCTAGTCTCGCTTTCTTTTTTATACCACCATTAAACATAGGAATTTGAACAACAATTAAATACGGTGCCTCGCTGTAGCGGTGCGGCGATCTCTCTGGAAAAAATAGCATTTACAAGTCTGAAGGATAAACTGATGGTTGTTTCTGAACCTGTGTAGCTCTCCTCCTCTGGAACTCAGATTTCAAAGGGTGAAACTGGAAGTGCTCTAGCTGATTTTTAGGCCCCCTATCTTCATATACAAACCCCATTTTTTTATTCTGCAAAATTTGTGTTTGTTAGTGTATTGAATGGAGATGCAGGATAGGAGTTTCTCAGCAGTGTACCTGTTACAGATTAGCTTTCAGTTTTCATCTACTCTCTCTTATGAGCATAAACAAAAGAATAGAAAGCTGCTTTCTTTCTCTTTTTTCCTGCAAAATGTAAGATGATTACTTCCAAAGAATCATTTTAAGTGATTTTCTATTAGAAAATAAAAGTTTTTAGAGGACAATAGATAAATATTTTTGTCAAAAACTGACTAAAATGTTTTCTGTGGAACTTGTTTGTGTTATTAGACACAAATTAAAAGTAATATCTTGGAAAGTATGTGCGTGGCATTTAATTTGGCATTTATGGCCAAAATTCTGTGCATGAATGTACTATTTCTTTGTTGGGTGTCAGTAGGTGCCCTCACAGACAATTTTGTAGATAAAAGATGATATGGGTTCAAGCCTAGGACCATTCTGTAGGTATGGGGGCTGCATTATTTCCCTAAACATAAGGAGATTTCTGCTTAGTTTGTGTATTTCAGAGGAAAAGTTCTGAAAAGAAACTGTTAGTGTAATTGATAGCATGATATCTGGCTCAATTTCAAGAGACCTTGAAATACAACTTGAGGGAACTGATAATGCAGCCACCACAGTGAGCCACCAATACCCAGTGATTTTAGTTATTTATCATGTATGTATGTATAACAATTAGTATAACAGTTTCTGTAATTTAAGGATATAATGTCATCAGTGTAACTGTTTCACTTGAGACCAAAGTACATGAAAAAGAAAAGGGGAATATACTATTTACTAATAAGTACTCAAAACAGCCATATTGTTTTAGCAAGTAGGTCTGTTTAAAAGAGGCAGAAGAGCAGGCTACTTATTAATAGAATGAAATCCAATCACATATTAAAAAAAATTGATTTAAAAACTTGTTAACATTTAATTACTTCTTCTGTATGTTTGGCCAGATTTACCTAATGGAAAGTCTGTTAGGGTTTAGACTATTTGGTTATTCCAGTAGCATGTAGTTAAATGGTCCCTGAATAATGCTGGTGTGTAAGAGGGGCCCTCACTTTGGAGAGTACCCTCATACTGAAGTTGTACTGTCTTTCAGTCAGTCTGGGAACAAGACAAAGGACACTTTCCTCCCCATTCATTTTGGTGCATTTTAAATTAAAGATCACCGACGCTTTATGTTTTTCTGTACTAAATACAGCAAAAGAAGTAGAGAAGATATGGCCTGCTTTGGTTATGAATGTTTTCAAGTTGTGAGTTGAACTGAAGGTATCTTCAGCAGGTAAAAACTTAGAGCAATTTTTTTCAGATGTACCTAAGAAATTTGCTTCTAAAGTAGTGTAAAATACAGTGTACTGAAATTTTCACTTCAGTCCAAAAGTTATGCCTTGGAGGTTTATTTTAAGTAGAGTAGGCTTTGCCAGTATCAGCTGTGTAGATTTACTAGTGGAGGTGGCTTGTGAGTGATTCAATACAGTGAAGTGTCTAACTGGAAGGACTAGAACCTAAATTAGGTACTACTTAAGCCATCTTCACTAAAGAAGGATTTAAAACCCATTTTCAGATCTGATGGGTGTTTGTTAGGTATTCATATGGACATCTAGATGTTTAGAGGTCCCTTTTTATTCAAGATCAAATTTGGCTATGCCAGCTGCAGTTTAGAGGTAAAAAAAGTCATAAAAAATATTCAGTTGTTCATGGCTAAGAGGGGAGAAAAAGTAATTTTGTAAAGCTGTGATTTTGTTATAAACCAGAACCTAAAGCCTGAGTGACAGTTCAAAAGATTTCAGTTTTATTGTTGTGTGAAGCTTGTCCCTAACCATCCCAAAATCAGAACATGGACTCAACAGCCCAACTTTGCCTGAAGAGATACAGTCTTGAATTTGTGGATTCCAAAGGGTTTTGTTGACTTCTGTATTTTTCCATTGTCTTTCAGCCAAGTTCAACAAGACCAAACTTTCTTAATATTCTTAATATTCTGTCCGAGGTAAAAATCTAGAAAATCACCATAGAAAAGAAAGAAGCTAACTGCAGAAACTTCATGCACCTTCTCTGGAAATTAGATGAAAGAGAAGAAAAGGATCCATAAAGTCATTTTTTGCCCTGAAACTGAGTTTATTCAAGTATAATGCACTATTATGTTTTCATTGTTAAACTTTGAAAAACAGGAATTGCAAAAGTTGAAGTCATTTGGTTTACAACATAAGCTTTGCGCTGTTGCTCAGGTCTACAGTTTAGTCCTATGCATGTGAATTTTGGCATACAAACTTCACATCCTTAAGGATTTTTTCCAGTTAAGGTATGAAAATAAAGAAAAAATAATCAAAAGTTACAGACGGGAGTTGTAGAATATTCTGAGTTAGAAGAGATCCACAAGGATCATCAAGTCCATCTCTTAAGTGAAATCAGCATGTATGAGATCTGAAGTGGATCAGAAATCAAGTCCTGAGGCAAATAGAACTGAGGAGAGTAAATGAATTTTAACAACTGTTAATACTGACTGTAAGAGACCTTCTTCAAAGACATGTTTCTTTAGGGCAGTTTTGAGCAGGTCAAACTATGAACTGCATTCTAATACTGAATTGAGTCTTAGTCATCCCAAGTTTCTCTCTTGACTTGAAAAGGACTAAATCTAAGTCAGAATACCACTGGCTGTGAATATCATCATTTTCCATTGTAAAATTTGTTTATTGATGAATAAAGTGTGAAGTCTTCATTGCACAATATTTTACCGTGTATTGTTTTCTCAGTTCCCACCTATGGAGAGACATTAATGTTTTGAACTTTTTTTTTTCCTTTTTGTGCCATGATTTCTTCTATTTTATGCTTTTCAGAAAGCTTGTGCTGTTTATTTAGCTGAGAGACTATGTGTTATAAAAGGATTACCTTGTTAATTGTTTTTTTCCTAGTGCAGTTTTTTAAAATTCCAATGTTTAAATAGGTGCTAATGTTTTTGCTTTGAAAGTCTCCATGTTTACTGCCACAATAAGGATGCAAGTAATTTTATAATCTTAATGTTTTCTATCTGTGGAAAAATTTCTTTTGTACATCTTTTTTGATACATTTCCCTGCCATTGGTCTTCATTTTGTGCATTTTTTAATCTGTAATAGCCCAAATTCCCTTTCAGTCCTACATTATAATGTATGAACATGATTACAGGTATTGTGTTACTGGAAGGGCGTTCTTTTTGTAAGTGTCATGATGGTTATTAATGATATCTGAACAAAATTTTATGCAATAAGTTTTGCTTCCTAAAAGACTTTAGAACTTCATTAGTTTGGCTGTGGACTCTACAGAGAGGTGAATTTCAGTCATTTAGCTGTGTTTTCTAATCTTTACAGTCTCAAATGAGAGTGTTTTTTTAACAATACATAGTATATACATGCAAATTTCCAACATCCTGCAGCATGTGAATTGCATTTTTATTTTAGTTTGGTTTATTTTTATAGTAATGGTTCTTCTACTTTTTTGATTTCACATGAAGAAAAAATAGCTGGCATGGATTTTATCAGACTTTCCAAAGAGCATCACCAGAGAGTGGCCAATCATGGAAAATCACAGACAGCATGAATAAAAATTAGAAAATGAAAACAGGTTATAACTGAAACCAGACTATCAAACTTCTTGACAAACAGACACTAGGTTATAGTATAGCAGTTTATTCAGGGGCCAGATGGCAAGAAAACTTTTTTATGCTTTGTGATGGGACATACCTTCCCAAGCCAACAGAATTATCCTGTAGAATGGAGTTTGGATAGTCAGATTTCAGTCTTTTCTTAAGTTTTGTGTGAGCTTTACCTAACTTGAAAAGTGACTATTTTTTAAAGCAGTTAAAAAAATTTTTTAAAAAGGGTGGGGCTACACAAAGTCTGGTTTTAATCAGCTGTGGTGCTCTCAGACAGTGTCCTAGAAAGCATGGATTTACAGATATCCCTGCTAGCCAAATAGAAGGTACTCACAAAAGAGGAAAGATAGAAAGAACTTCAGAAAGTCTTTCAGATGTGCTGGAGTTCATGCATCCCATTTTTGGTTTGTTTCATTCCTTTTCTGAAACTCCTCTCTATAATTCATCTCAGACTAGAGCTGACATGATTCTCTTTTCCTTTACTTTCTACTGAAGTATCTGAATTTTCTCCTCACTGTACAGTGAATTTGATTGCTTGTGTTCATTTAATCTCTCCTTTCTCCACCCTCTCTGTTTTTTCTCCTTCATGATCATATAGTGTACAGCGTGCAGTTAAATTTGTGTAAACCTAATAGAAAGCAAGTGAGGTGCACCTGTGTTCTAGGATTAGCTCTAGTGCACCTAGATACAGTTCCCTGTAACTAGGTAAATTGAGGTATAAAGCTTTCTGACAAAAACAAGGCCATAGCAAGAGACCAATCCTTTGAGTATTTAAGAAAAAATTCTAAATTTAACCACAGCATTCTTTCTCATATTGCATTTCTTGTTGTCCCTTATACATCTTTCTTTCAAGAAAAATATTGGTTTTCAGATTTAAACTTTTACTTCATCTCTTTTTTCTCATTTTCTCCGCTTTTCCTTTCCCTCTCTCTTTAAAAGCAAGTCCAAAGAGGAAGCTGGACTAGTAGTTCATATTTTGTGCCTTAGCCTGTGACTTTGTTCTTTGAGTACCAAAGCAAGTTTTGCCATACAATATTAAATTGATAGAATCTGGTTTTGAAGTGGAACAACCCAAGAATTTCTTCCTTTACAAGCAGGTTTTTTTTTCCCCTTAAGCAGCATTTTTTCCAAGTGCACAAAATTTAAGTATATAAATGTATTAAGTTTTGTTAATATTCTTAGTAGTTACTGAGAAAATTGCTAGACATAGTTTTGTATTTGTTTTCTTTGGTTCTCCTTGATTGTCTTTAGTTTCAGTTTCAAATACTTTAATGATTATTTGCTCACTATTCTAATATTAGGTCAAACTCACTGCTGAAACAGTAATTTTCACTTCTTACTTGCAAATAATTATTTCCCTCTAAAATACAGAAAATAAACTTGAGACTGGTTCAGAACCCTGAATCTGAATCTCTTAAATTTCCAGGACTTGGAATTTGTACCTATATCCAAATTTCACAAATTGCACCTATTTCCATTAGATGGTAAAATCAGGAAGGAAAAAATATTCTATTTAAACATTCTCTGATTGCGTATTTCAGTCCCTATTCTGTCTCTGTAGGTAATCCTAGATCAAAAGGTTTCCAACAATTTACATGTAAACATGAACAGGGAAATGTTGCTTCAGCACTCTTCCAACCATTTATTCCAGCCATCTTTTAAATAAGTAATAGGTTTTAAAAATGTTAAAATGCTTAAAAATGTTAAAAGCTGGTATTTCTGGGCACAAATCCTTCCCAGAATTAATTTCAATACAGTTGGATTGAGTCATGAGATGAGTTTGGATTTGTTTTGGGACTTGGTTCTTCTATTTTACCTATTGATGGAATGAGGAAAGAGGAGGTTACATGACATAAGCAGTGGCTGCAGAGCAAGTAGGTGTCAGAGCTAAGAACTACTTGAGCTGCTTTCTTTTGTCTCTCACACCAAGCAAGGCTGCAAAGGTTTGACATCATAGCTGATGGAAGTGATTGCTTTTGCTTTTTTGCCTTTTTTTTTTCACTCAATCCAGATTGTAATCTAAGTACATGGCATATAATAGTTGGTTTTTTGTATTCACATTCAGATTCATTGTGGTAAATGGTGTTTACATGAATCCGTGAAGGAGCAAAACATCATGGACTTTTAAAATAGAAATATTAGGCAATAAATAGTATAGCTGAAAAATCAATAATAAAATATAGGTGGCTTTTACTGCTAATTTAATTAAGTCTGTATCATGTTTAAAATTGCATATAGACACATAGGTAGAGATGCTTACCCGTATTGAAATGTAACTCTCATATACCACTTGAAAATGAGCTGACATGAAACTTGCTATAAAAAAATGAAATATTCTAAGATATCCAATATATCTGTGAATAAATGAGATGTGCAGAAATAAAAACGGAAAAAACAACTTCAAGTTGTCTAAAGAATTACATGAAGATAATAGAGAGTTTTTGTTTTTTTTCCTTATTGATTATTCCCAGAATTTAAGGTTTCACAGTTAGATTGACAACTGAGTTATTTGCCCATACCTAGTGACTGACAACAGATAATGGAAAGGCTTTTACCATGATATAACAGCAGAGAATAATTTCTAATTTACTACTATAGTTCTCATCAAAAGTACCCCAGCAAAAACAGTAGATTTATCACTTCAATTACTGGAATTTCACATTTAGTTTAAAGAGACATGTTTCTATAATGTGACAGGCTTTACAGATTCTGAACTTCTTCAGACATTTCAGCTATCAGAGTAATCAGGAAAAGATATAAATGAAAGCAATTGTTTTAGTTTTATAACTTTCAGTGCTGTCTACTGGCAAGAAACGAAACAGGCCATAAACTGATGGTCTTTGCCAAGTCTATAAAAGGGAAAAAAAAGACATTCCATATCAGTCTTTTTTACTTTTTTAAACCAACTGTCTGATACTGGATGAGAATAATGTTAAAATAGTATTCAATTAATATCTACAAATTAACTTTTATGTCTACATTTTTTAAACTAGCCACCTAGTGATAATAAAATGTTGTTTACCTCAAAATATATTGAGCATATTTTTAATACATTTATTCATATCGCTTCTGTCCAGCTTGCATGCCTCAAGCTATGACAGGGAAGCAAAAGATTAAAAAAAAAAAAGACATAAAAAACAATCATCGGCTTCTGTACTCTTAAAAAAAAGGCCATGTGAATGATTTTAAAACTGATTTAAAATATCCTAACAGCTAGTGTTTTCTACTTTTGGGGAAGGTGAATTGTTCACTTCTTTTTTGAGTAGCATATCTTTAATTTTTATAATTCACCCCCCACTTTGTTTTTCTCAGCTTGGGAAGTAGGAAGTGGTACATGTAACTGGGGATGCTGGGGCACTTCTTAAGCCCAGATTTGAATACCCTCAATGTGTCCCAACCTCATGTCAGGGAATATCTAGTCACAAATGTGCTCCCATGTGCCTCTTTTCTTTTGCTTTCTAGAGTGCCCTGATTTCTTGTTCATAGACAATCTTTGCTTGTAAACTGATGAGGAATTCTGGATTCTCCCCAAAATGGGTCCCAGGTCAGAGCAAAGAGGAACAAAATGCTGGTGTGAGGGTTTGTGTCATGGTACCCTCCAGTCAGTCAGGTAAAATGCAGTAAACAAATCTTAGTGCAGTACTGTGCTGTACTTTCCATTTTATGGCAAGATAAATCAGTGCACCACAGGACATCTGATCTGACTCTAGGTTCATTTCAGGAGATTTGGATCTGTCTTTAGAGAAATAGTTTTTATCCTAACATTATACTTATGCAGACAGGCATACCAGTTCTCCCCGAAATTTCCCTTTTGCAGACAACCCTTGGCAATCCCTCCCATTTCTCATCAAGTAAAAGGCATTGGAGGAGGCTTTCATGAGGGATCCCTACCAGAGAAAGTCTGCACATTTTCATGTGGTATTCCTAGTCATGCAAAGAGTCATTGCTCTCTTAAATACCATCTTACACAGGGATGTTCCTGCCTCCTTCTCCCAGACCAGAGAGCAGGAGGGTAGGACTGGGAATCAAAGGCACATGGCTCAAGCGCACGCTACAGAAGACTCGCACTGGTGTGCCAGGTCAGGTGTGCTCTGCTGTGTTACCCATACAATGGTGCTAGAATAGCAAAGCACCGTAATAAAACCTCACCAGCCTGAGAAAATGGTAGGGATTTTCCCACAGCTGTTGCAGAATTCATAAATAAGTTCACACAATTATGATATCTGGTGTAAATAAAATGCTATGGCACATGGTGCCTCTGATGATCGGATGATTGCTAGGGTGCAGCTTGTATACAGAGCATGCATTTACTGGCAAAAGGGGAGATTATCTATTCATATTATCATATGTGAAAAGGATCTTATTTGGGATTTGCTGTAGTAGAGCAGTGTAGTAGTTGAGCCAGCACTACAGTTTCATTGCCCATTACAGCTGAATTTTCAAGAAATGCTGTGATTTAGATCACAGAAAGGAAGTATCTAAGTGCTATATATGGTGTCAAACATACATAAGTGATTGAGCACATCTGTTTATGAGGTACAATACTTGAGTGATAATGTTTATGAGGAATTCTATTAGGGTGAATAACATAGCTACTGGTTAAATGACTGTTTGGATTTTTTTTCTATCCACTGATTTGAAGTAGATATAAATAGGTTGGTTGCATATTCCATATTTGTTTGTTTGTTTACTCTTACAGAGGCCAGGGAAGAAGTTTTAATTAGTTCTGTGCCAATGAAGTTCTAGCCTCTCAACCTTAAGAATAAAGTAAGGGACTGTAAAATCCCAAGACGGCAGCCCCAAATGAACCTGCAGCTCTTCACTGGTTTATGTAGATTCTTCCTTCCAAAACTGAAGGTAGCAGTATTTTGGCACATGATTAGCATTTTATATATAATATTCATAAAGTAGTATTTCAGACAGCTTAGCGGCAGAAATGCTAAGCCCAAGTTAAATTTAGGATAAGTGTTTTCTTAAGAATTTTTTTTTTCCAAATAATTTCGTCTCACAGTCATGTAGAATGGCAGATGTTTGCAAATCTTGGTGTAAAATTGATTGAAATATTTTAAGAAAACTGAAATAATGTCAGTGGCAAAATTTATTTTACCAAGTGCAGATGTAAGACATCAAGTTCTCAGACTGATGGCAGAATTAACAAAAAACACCATCTGGTTCAATAATTATCTGAGAATACCCATATTCTTGGATTTGTTTTAATACCACTTAGTTCCCAGCTTTATTTTATCAGTGTTTGCACACCAATGAGACTAGATTGTGCAAAATGAAGACTACTTCCATCTGATCATTTTTAAAAAACAACGTGTTTTTGCATGAATAATGAATCTTTGAATTGTTACTAAACAAGCAAATTATTTGCGTATGTGTCACATCGGTTATCAAGTTTGCACATGTGACAGCTTCAACAGCCGTCACATAAAATGCATAGAGCTTGTAACCATATGTTTTTGCTTGACAAAAAGCTAAAACTCAAGATCAATTTTCAATATGGGATGCACAAATTAACACTTTAAAATGCTCCACAAATTTGGCAAAATACGCAGAAATAGCACGTTTCTAGATATTAACTGATATCTTTGGATTCGACCTTAAGGTATTCAATCATTTTGATTAAAAGACTGATTTCTCATAAAACCACAGTCTGTTGGAGGCGCAAAGCCAATGACATTTGAGCATTCATATATTTTCATAAACTTTGAACAATGTCAGTGAGACACCTCTTCAATCTTGGCCACACAACAGCAGGGTATTCAATCTTTCTTTAGCTTAAGACAGAAAATTTGAATATCAGCATAGGGTTATTAATGTGACAGTTCACATGGTGTGTACCATGTTGATTCTTAAAAAGCAGATCTGTGGAATGTACCGAGCACTCTGCTTTCCACTCTTGCTCTTAAAAATCCAACAGAAAGCCTTAAAATGCATTTTTACAGCTTGATCGTTACTCTTTTTAGTAGTAAAACATGAAGAAAATTGACTACAGTTTTACACCTTGAAAGTTACTGGCATTATTTCTGTGATTATATCATCTGTTGTGTTTAATATTAAAGATGTACAACAGATCTCATCGTGTATTATTTAATTCTATTTGTTTGTAAAAAAATGGCATTAGCAAGTGACTAAGCAGCCATGCAGTTAAATATTTAGTTGCTCCACCTCCCCCTTTTTCTTGGCTGACTTAGTGTCTGTCAAAATTTATAGCATTCCAAATAAATAAATAGACACCCCTCCCCGTGCTTATTTCTTTAAATTCAGATTTTTGAGTAATGTAATGTTGTTCAATGTAAGCGTGTCATTTTACATTACATCATGTTGTAGGTCAGATGCAATGTAACTTTTTATGATGCATTGTAAATGACAAAACATGCTGCAATATGTGATATATATTGGTACGTGCCCCTGATAACATCGCTTTTTCTTTAGAGTGTTGTCGCCTGAGCAGCTTGGGAGAAACCAGATGGGCTGTGAGGGGAAGATGAGCAATTCTGTCTTGCCCAAACTGCAAATGTGACAACACACTGTTAAGACAGGAGACAGCGAGGTGCATGTGTTAATATAATACAAGGCACCCACAGATGTCCCAAAGTTTTCATTTAAAAAGCCCTGTTAAACAAACAAAACCCAGAATCTCATCCTATTTCAGTGACAGTGGGAAGATCTGTTATTACTGTTGCACAAGGTGGGGTGGAAGTCTGATTGGTGTTAGATCTGTGGTGTGTGCTAGTAAATACTTGCTACTCTTGTACAGGAAGAAACAAGGAATTTATCTTGCAATTCAGCATTTCAGTTGCTGCACCAGTTCCAAATTTACGGTAATAATTTATTATTTCTATAAGATCTTCTGTCTCAAAGGATGTTGAAATCTGTTATAGTTTTCCATCACATCCAAAAGGCTTCACTCCCCATTGAAAACCAGCAATTAGCTGAGGTGAAACTTGTAGGATTTCAACAGAGAGCAACATTATATGACTAATATAATAATATAATAATTATATGACTATATTTCAGTTTAAACTGCAGGGAAAACACAGGTAAGTGTTACGTACTTAAAAATACTGGAATTTTCTCAGGACATTCTTACTTATAGAAAATGTGCTACAGGAATCTACCACAAGTGTCTTACTGCACAGCACTTCCACCTGCATGGTGCCCCACAGTGATAGCAACAAATGCAGTAAAAGGTCAATATTCTTAATGGCTTGAAATGTCCTTGTTAGGACATTAGGTGAATAAAAGGCTTTTTCTTCCACAGTAATGTGGAAGCTGTTCAACATTATGCTTTGACTGTCATTAGTTTGCTCTCATTTTGTTTTTAGACTGCAAGGCCTTTCCATGGATTATTGCTTTCCTCAGCTCCTGTTTGTACAGGACCTGGCACAATACCTCCAAGAACAATTGCAGCGTATAAATTGTATATAAAACACTACTAACACTGCTTAATTCCATGCAGGGCTATCACTTCATTGATAACTCAGTAGCAAAAGCAGCATGAAGAGCCCCACCACTAACTTTTCTGTGCAGTAAAGTCTACTTTAAGCAAAGAGTTCTTCTGTGTCATCTCCACCAGTTTCCATGCATACTGAGGTTGTAATGTTAGACCTGCAGAGCAATTTGTGGTGCTGATTTAGGTGGCATTACCCATCAATGTGTTTGGATGTGTGTGTATTTTTCAATTGATTACATACTCCTCTCTTGTTGTGAGGTTGGATGGGCTGATTTTTCACAAGTGGCAGAGCTGCACACAGGCACCTAAATTAAAAGTAGTAAACTACATCCAGAAGCCTATAAAAAAGCAATTCAGTATCTTAGCAATTGTGTATTTTGGGGGCTGTGGTTGTGTGACTTCTTTTACAGACGTCAAGTTTTGTTTACAATTTGTTTTTGGTCTTGTTCCATGTATTTGGAACACTTTGATTTTTCTGTGCCTTCTCCTGCCTGTGTAGTCAGTCAAGTTGTTCAGTGAAGTAATTTTGAGAGTTTTGTTTGCATCTGGTTTCTTCGAAAGTAGAAAAGAGAAAGCATAGGGAAAAAAAAGGGGGCAGTAGAAAATCATTTGATGTAATGGTTAAAAATGCCTTAACTTGAAAAAGAAAGACTCTTATTTTCTGGTTTTGGGGTCTTTATTGAAGCCTTCTAGCAGTGAAGGTTTTCTTTCTTTTTCCCAGTACTTGTAATGAGAATGTTGCTATATAATGAAAGAATCTACAGGACAAAATCTTTCCTGTTTTAACACAGATACCATGTCACTGGCTCTCTTCTACTTGTGCAGTTGTGATGAAAGCTATATGAATGGCTGAGCTGTTCTG
Organism: Poecile atricapillus; assembly: GCF_030490865.1. Classification (NCBI taxonomy): domain Eukaryota; kingdom Metazoa; phylum Chordata; class Aves; order Passeriformes; family Paridae; genus Poecile; species Poecile atricapillus. Next base: position 95,556,570 of record NC_081250.1, on the reverse strand, counting down.
AAAGGCAGTATTTTCATTCTGAGTAGAGAATAGCTGTGGGAAGACTAAGAGCTTCTTGATGCTGCTTCTTTTTCCACTAACTTTTCTTCCTTATTCAGCTGCAGTAGAAATTGGGTGGGAATTGATAATCCTTTAGGAATGTAGCTTTTGACACTTATCTGGTGGATGATAATTAATGCATTCCAAGAGGATTATCGTAGTGGACTGTAGTTATAAAAGAGTGACATTCCATTTACGTGGAGTGAAACTTTAATATATGGCTGTCTCTACCACATTTTTAGGGGAAATCTTCAACCTTTCAGCTCCAGACAATGTAGCTCCACCCAGACCAGCTGTAATGAGCAACTGTAGGCACAGGCAGTTTTTACCAGTATGTTACTATGTCTGAAAAACACAGAAAACCCCAAAATATTATTGGTAATACGGCATGTATGTAACTGCTTCTGAGATATTCAGGATGAAGCATTTTGTTTGTTGACTTCAAGAGGAGTAATGTTTGCAAAGATTTTGAAATACCGGATGAAGGCTGGGTGCAGTGGGACTAAGGCAGTTCTTTGATTTTTGTAAGCAGTGTTTTTTATTATAAACTTCACTGTAGTAGTGCAATAGAATGAAATTTTCATAGACAGAACTGAGATATCTGAAAAAATTGAAAATTGCTATATCCCTTCAATAATAAAATCTGTATTTTTGTTATTTATGATAGAGCTTTTTGGGCAAGATTAGCTGGTCTACACTACTGTCTTTTGCAAGGAGCAAAGCAGACCATTTTCCTGAAATTAATGGGATTTGGGGCTGACTTGCCCATCCCATTACATGGGACAGGAGTCTGTCCTCTCACATGGGTCAAGGGAATGTTTTGGCTCAGTTGAAAGGGACAGTTTCCTTATGATATTGATTACTGGGAGTGCAACGTTTCATGTAGGAAATTAGGAGATGAATGGGTTTTGAATCTATTTAAAATACAGGATATTGATGAGATTGATATCTATATATTACCACCTTTAGGTTCCAAGTGTTACAGTATGACAGCATCAAAAAGGCTATCACTGATTGTATCATACATTACTGTATAATCTAGGTAATTTTATAACATTAGAGCAGTAGCCTGCTATGATTCAACTACAGGAAAAATTGTCAATATACATTTGAGTATACCTTTGCATTTGTTCTTTTATTCTCCCAGCTTAATCTTAGGGAGGAAGTGTTATTAGCCACCAGCCATTTGTCAAGATGGGCTTTGTTTTCGGTTTCACTGCACTGACTTCTGCATTGCATTGCAGATGCTATATGGATGCTAACAGGCTCGCTGTGCTAATCTGTAGGAGCATTCCACTCTCTTTCTCCAGCAAGAAAAATTCCTTTCTGATATTTCATTAGTGTATTTGGTTGGTTCAGTATTAGAGTTTATGGTCTGGTTTTGTGTTTAACTACCTTTTTGTTATGAACTGCTGCCAATCTGCAGAAAAGAGTATTTTTCAGTGAAAACATAAATCAAAGATGCCAGGCAATTCTCAGAACTACAAGAATTGTTTCAGAATCAAAGTATTCTGTAAGGTGCTCAAGTTGAGGTCATACTCCTCCAATACATCCTGACTTACAGTAAAGATTACATAAATGTTAAATAAGAATACCATCTCAAAAATACATTTCCTTTATGTAGAAAACAAATTTGTGTCATAGAGTTGTAGATGTAGGAAATGGAAATAATTTATAGGGTCCCATAGTCAAACCCCCATGAGATACAAGATTACTGGATAAAACAAGTTTTCCAGTTCTCTGTCCCATCTTTGCTGTGAAAAGCAAAGACACATTTAAATTGAAATTTTAAATAGCTTCAGGAAGAAACAAAGCCTCAACATTTGTAAAAGCATATAAACTCAGTATTTATAAGGATCAAAACCCTTTTTAAATATATTGATGAAAAGTACTTTCTGACATTGGAGTTGATGCAGGGAGGAAGGCATATTTCAATCATTAAAAGCCCAATGTCTTAGCACCTTGCCAGGATGCTGGCTAGGCTGTCCATAGGTATTCTGGCAATTAGGTGAGAGAAGAGCCAAAATTAGTACCATGAGCACTACAAATATTGGAGATATTTTCAAACTAAGAGGCATCCTGGAGTCAGTGAAAGCCTTGATCTCTTATTTTTCATGGCAGTGCTCTTCTCTCATTTTACTTTGTCCTGATTTATTTCATTTCTGTATTGTTATCTTCTTTGTACTTCTAAGAAAATCTCCATTTTATCTGGCCCCATTGGAAGGCACTGTGACAATTTGTGTTTCTTGGCCCCTCGCTTATAAGAGGTGAGGGTTGCAGTCTGCTGTCTTTTTTACGTCAGCAAAATAGTCACAGGTAGCTCTGAAGATTAATGTTACGAACATAGTGTGGTACCTGAACATTACAAAATATTTCAGGTGAAATCTTGGTCTCATCATCACCTTAATGTCCCATTCTTTCCTCTTCCAAACAAAAAAAAAAAAGCATTCATACATATGCCACATCTGGCTTGATTTCTTTTTCTCTTGCAGTTTTTAGGTTCAAATAGTAGTAATGATTAATAACATAATGGGTCTGAGACATTTAATTCTTCTCTCAAAAAGGGAGCTAGTAAATTTGTTCTTTCACAAAAGGACATCCGTTTTAAGTGTATAGGGAAAATGTATCAAAATATTAATTAGACTTTTCTTTTGTTTTGCTAGTTTGCATTAGACAGATGGAATTCTGATCTTTAACAGCATCATGACTCATGAAACTGCTTGTGTACTAAAATGCCATTATTAACACAACAGTAGTTTTCAGCAGTTGGTAATTATTGGCATAATTAAACATTTATCAAGAAACAAGTATTTATCATTCATTAAACTTTCATTAAAAATCCATCTTAGCACAAGCTAGATTAGCCAGTGATTTTCAAGTGATAACTTCTTAAATTCTGGCAGGAACATAGAGCATTTTGATGGCAAAGAAAGTTGTGCATAATGCAACCTTTCAGGTTTTGTAAACAGTTATAACATTTCAGACTTAGGAGTGCTATTTTTAAGCATTCTATAAGACTCAGACAAGAAAGTACTTGGCTATTTTCTGTAGACTTTACTAAGTTTGGCACTTCTTAACAGTGTATTTGGAAAAACAAGATGCCTTTGGCCGTGAAAAGCCACTGCTAAGTTTGCTTTATAACTGCATTTACATGACTTAAATTCCCTCAAAACCTGATATGTTTACATATATTAGGACACTGAAATTTATTTTTGTTAATGGATCATCTCATAAAATCTGCCTTATGGTTTTGCAAAAGGATGGTACCTCAGACTAGATGTTTGTAATTGGGAAATTTTGAAGAGATGTCTGGTCCTGATATAGTATTTTCCAACACTTCAATACTTTCTGTCACTGAAGAAGAAAATAAGCATATTTTCTTATTTAAAAGAAAGAGAGCCATGACATCTCTGAACAGTTTTGGTTTTATTTTGCAGAGTGAAGTATGAGACATTATGCCTGGTCTGCTCAGTTTTGATCAATTCTTTTAGATGGCAGATTGATTATTTTTTGGCATGTTTAGGTATGAATAAAGGTAAAGTAATTTGTGTGAATTTCAACGTGCAGAAAAATAAGATTAGTCAATGCCATGTAGTTCCCTCTCATTCCAGTTTTCTTATTTAACTCTTTTAAAGTCTTTTCTCCTTGGTTATTTATTTTTCTCAGTTCTCATCTGCCATTTCCACTAACCCTGATTATCATGGAAGCACTGGCTTACTTAATCTTACAGCTACCAGTTGGCTATCTTACCTCCCAGCCCTTTGTCTCCTCTCTTGCTTATAGGTACGAGAGGATGTATTACTTAACCCCTCCTACACAGTCGCTGTTTTTCAAGAGGTACCAATTTGGCAAGGTTAGTGTAAGTTAAAAATGCTGTAATGTGATTGTCTAGATTGTGGTGGAGAAAAAACAATATTTAGTGAGCAAGACTGTCTCAGAAAGCTCCTTCACGTACATACAAGAGCTTCACATCTTAGCCCATATTCAGCAACTTTGTGTTTTCTCTTGGGCAAAAAATTTACTGTATCAGTGCTTTTATGTCACAAGAATGAATTGAATTCGTACCCTTTAGTGCAAACAACAATAGACAGAGTGGTAACCTAGTGGAAAACAAATAGACGCCCCGTCCCTTTTGGGGATTCAGAGAGGTTCAGAAAGATGGAGCTGACGGTAGAGAGGTGGCAGATAAAAACAGGCTGAAGCAGGAAAGAATCCTGCGGTCATTTATTACCATGCCATCTTCATAGTGTTTGCTGAACCAAGGTGCAGAGTAATGATTCAGACAAATGATGTTAATAATAATAGCTGGCCCTTTGGCAAAAATGGAATACCTCGTATTGCAGCATGAGACCTAATCAGATTCTCCAAAAGTTGCTTCAGACCGATAGTATTTTTTGCCATCAGGTTTTCCATCAATAGATTCTCCCTGGATACTGTGTTTTTAAAGGAGGCAAAGTGATAAACAGTTATTTTCCATGAGGGTAAAAACCCCAAATATTTTAAAAATTATGATATTTAATTTATAGATTAAAGCTAGTTTTAAAATAGCATGTTATTTCTAGTTTATTTTTTCGTTGGTATCTACAAGATACTTGTAGTAATCATGGATTACTTGATCACATTTCAAAACTTTCTGGAGTTCATTATCTTCTTTTTTTTTTTCATGTAATCAACACAGAATTCACCTTATTTAAGTGAATAATAGCATGCATATTTTACAGTAGCTTTTGTTGCACACAGTATCACTGGTAAGAATGATCTGCATGTAAAGCCTGGCTATGGATTTTAGCAGGGAGAAGTTGCTCATAACTGCTGATCTGATAAACTGCTTTGATCTATTGTTTGGAATTTGTACATAAAAGAACATTTTCACCCTAAAAAGCTTTCTAACCATTTTGCACTGTTCAGGTTTTGTTTTACTTTTTAATAATGCTGCCAGTTTTTAGGCATATAGGTTGCAATTATTTTTATTAGCTGTTTTTCTGTTAACAACATAACCAACATCTGTTTTAATCTAAACATCATCAGACTTATTAATTAGGTACATTTTGGCATCAATTTATCACACATGCTTTGACACTTTTGATACTTGAAGTGTAAGCTATTATGTGTAATGAAAAAAAGAGTATGATTTGGAATAAGTGTTATACATCATCTGTAGGGGACAATTATGTTGGCATGTGGGAGGTTAATGTACACACTCTAGATTCCTTTGCTTGATTTGCTGTTTTCTTCTTCATAACTCTAGGTAAACAGTTTGTGCTGCTATTTAATGCACAGGTTAAGTGTAGTTGCAGGCTATTATACATCATTAGAGTAAGTAATATTCAGCTGTGGAAGAAAGATGGAAGCTTTTCACTTGTAGCCACTTGGACATTTCATTTTTCATCTAGTATGCCACTGCAAAAATTAGTTGTGGCAGGCCTGATGTAATTTATAGCCTGGTACCCTGAAATTAAGCAATGAATCACACCATTTTGGCTGATTAGAGTTAATGCATTTTTCCCGATGACATATTTTGTAAAACAATGCAGTTTATTCTAAACTTTGCCTTATCCGACCTAGTAATTTCTCACGTCAACCTGTTCAATGGATTGTACCATGTACAGTGCACTCTATCACCAGATTTCTTTTGGTATTGTATTGTAGTTGTCTCCCAGCTTAAAGGGACAGCCTTCCCTTTCTTTCCTATTTTTCTCACTAGAAAGCATCAACTTTCCTCTCCCTCCATCCTGACCCTCAGACCAGACAATTGAGAAGCAAAACACAGAGTAACACAATTCAATGTAGCTTGATTGAAAGTGGTGGGTGTAATGATCAAGTGAGTAGAGACCATTGGATTGTGCCTCAGGCCTTCACACTCTGGATCTGGTCAATAACAAATTTATTACTAATCAAATCCAATAAATACAAACCAGCATACATTTATTTTTATTTGGCACCCAGCTGGTCTGAGAATAATAATAAAACAGGTAATCAGAGAGACTGCCTTTCAGAACAAAATGATGTAGCCAATGCGTGCTGCACTTAAAACTCCTGTATATCATAAGCAGATGGCCAGTCCCCAAGAAGCCTTGTTGTATTTGTCTGGTTACCAGTGGGCATTGTGTCCCACTTGCCTGTGCAATATATTAATGGTTCCAGCTCTTGAGTTTGGAGAATTCTGTTTGCTGAGATACTTCGTGATAGGGAGAGGTATCACTGCAGAACAGGATCTATAGGTATTAGTGTCAAGAAGAATAATGTCTTCCTTGCCCTTTTTCCTGGGTTATTGCATGGGGCATACAAAGACTAAAATGGGTTAATAGAAAACAAAGAAACTAAAGGTGTTTGGGGAAGGGAATGAAATCAACAACGTAGCTGAGACATGAATTTTACTGTTGCCAAAAATATTGTGTGACTGTTCTTTTCTCCCAAAGTACTAACATGCATAAGAGCACAAGACATAATCATTGCAGGCATCTTACAACATGTAAGACCGACACAGACAAACAATGCATATCTAATTTAAAGCTGACATTCAGCATCCAGGATTTTTTTTTTTTTTTTTTTGTATTCACATATTTTTATATGTGTGTGCATGAAATGCAGCTAAAAATTCTTGTTGCTGCAATTTGTTATGCACATTATGAATTAAAAATCATGTGCAAAGATGCAAACTGAATAAAATTATTGGGAATATTTTACAATAGGAGAAGTGCAGATACTGTCATTTGAAAGTAAGATAGTAAAAAATTTCTTATTTCTTAGTTGATGGAGTCTCTACATTTTTGAACAGTCTGTGGAAGCCAGCAAGAGTCTGTAACACGTAGGAGAAAAAGGCAGCACACCTGCAAGACTCCAGCCTACCTTGTTCACACCCAGGATAGGAGAAAATGATTTATTATCTGTCCCTTGAATTTCTCTGAGCATTCTGTCTAAACTTTAAACGCAGATTACATTTGCGATTAAACCTTAACAAATGTTGTTTTAACTAGACTGCAATATATGTTATTGACAACAAGCTTTTTTCCCCTGAAAATAACATTGGTGCTTAGGCATGCAATTTACAAAAATGACAAGGAGGGGTGGTACTTTTCCCAAGGTGAATGTGAGTTGACTGATTAGCTGGTATTTTAACTTAGATTCTTGCAAATTACAGACATAAGAAACCCTGCAATTTATATGTACTTTAGAAGTGAAAGCTTTAATCCCATGATTCATGAAAGTAAAGTGGTAATAATTTAAGTACCATATTTTATTTATCCCTTAGAGTTGTCAGCTGATACCAGAAGTATTTTCACTATTTTTGGGTTGTTGCCTTTGGCCACCTAATTGCTTCTTAGGAAGTAAGAGGGAAATTGCTTATATAACTACATGGATTGTCTTTGGCAACGTCAAGCCAAGGCATCAATCAGTCCATCTGGGTAAAATCACAAGCTGACTCCGATATTGCTAAATATTTATACTGTCAAATACACACAGACATCCAGATGAAAAGAGGCATTCATTAGGAATGCTCCAGCTTGTCAGTTTAAAGATGTAGATTAGAGCAAAACCTCCCACTATGATATTGAGTGCTCAGGAAAAGTCTATATTTAGCCATTCTGAGCAATAAATATCATCATATTGCCTCATTTAGGTAAATAGAGAATGAATATTGTCAAGATGATCTAGAGATAATGTAAACAGATCCCTGTTCAGAGTCTGTGTTACTGGGGTAAATTCCAGGACATTGGTGTGCTGCTGATGCTTTTTGGTTTAACCCTATTTCTTAATCACATTCTTATCCCCTTTACATTAACAGTAAGATATCTTCTTTGCAGATCAGAAGAGAAGGGAGGGGGGAAAGAGATAAGGTGGGATTTCTTTTTAAACAAAAGTTGATTTTAAATTCTAACTGAGCTGTTACATTAATTAGTAGTTTTGCTCTAATATTTTCTTGGCACTGGTAATGACTGCTGCTGCTGCTGCTGCTGTTGCTAGAAAATACTGATCTCTGTAGCAACGCTGAAGCTCATTCCAGACTTTAACATGGGAACTGACAAAGCCCATCAGTCAGCAGAACATCGCAGCTCTGAGGTTAAGACAAGATTTCAAGAGTACACGCAGTTAAGACTCATAGTGGAATTTCTTTTATAGCAATTTTTTTTTGGTGATAAAATGAGGCATATTGTAAGAATAAGCAATGAAAGATCAGTACTTTCATGAGAATTAAGTTACAGTCCAGCTTCAAAGTGGGTGGCTTGTCCTGACAAATTAAAAGAAAAATTTGTTCACTATACTATATACAAAAAAGAGATAGAAGGATTTTCTTTACCTTTTGGGGAAGGCATGTGCCTCCCTCCATAGAATTAGCACCTTGGAAGTTACATACAAGGAGAGTGGTGACTGACATCAAAGTTTTAGTTAATTGCACAAGATGATTTTTTTAGATTAATAATTAACATCTCTCTTTATAACTAAATATCTGTAATTAATCAGCAAATCATAATGTGGAGACTAATTAACTTCAAACTCAAATCTTAACAGAAAATCCATATTACTATCCAGCATCATTAATTACACTAGTAATCAAAGTTATTCCCCATGGGATTTGACATAAAGCTTTGTAGGTTTATAAACTGAGCTATTATATTAAAAAAAAAAAGGCAACCCCAAAAAAAAAAAAACCAAAAAACCCCCATATTTTGAAAGAAGCTTCAAATAGATAACTAAGGTATTAGATGAGAAATTTAAATAAGTTTTTATTTTGTCTGCATTACATTATCAATAATCCACTCACTGAAGCTGGGTAAGTAACTAAAAGAGTGCAATTCCCTTCTTACCATGTGCTTGTAGGTTTTTGTTGATTTCTTTTTTTCCTTTGGGGTTACAGCAGTGATTTCTGTCAAAGGATTCATTTGTCAGTGTCTTTTAAAAATATGCTACACTTTCTGGTAGGGTTTGCTGTGATGCTATCCATGCTAGTTATCTTTTCAAGAAATGGATTAACAGCTGTTTATGCCCTGGTATGATTCACAAGAAAAGAACCCAAGAAGGATTGAGCCATAAAATACAGAAGTATCTTTAGCAGTTGATTAGTTAGTGTTCAGTGGAAAAAAAGGACAAAGTAGGGCTGTTATGCCAAAGAACCTTGGCCCAAACAAATCTTATTTTAATTAGCATGGTCATCACAACTAGGAAGATTTGGAATGTGTTCATGTTAATTTTTAATAAACAGGAAAGCCAATAGTACCATTACAGCACACTGAAATCCCATAGCTGTTTTTCATTTAGAAAGTTAGGCGTTGAAATTGTGTCTAAAAATCCACATTTCAATTATTTTATCACCTAGTCTTGCAAGTGCACACATCTGATACTGTTCTTTTGTGTGGCAGCTGTAAAAATCGTAAGCAATTTTTACTGTCAAGAAAACTCTGAATAAATAGAGGCTGTTAACTTAGGCAGATATCTGGGGTTATTTGGTGGCAATCAAGAACTCACAGCACTTCAACTAATGGGTTATGATCAGAAACTGTTCCTAATAGCCAGCTAGACGGATCTGAATATGAAGATTTCTATAATTTTGTTGTCAGCTTGTGATGTACTCTAGTGCTAATTATTTGGAACAATTATGTTTTCCTAATAACAAAAGAAGAACAGTGAATTAAGCAGGCTTACCTTCAGATCTTTAGATAACAGTTTAAATGCACTTGCCATTAAGAAATAACATTTCTTTTTCTTGTATGGAACCCTAATTATTGAAGATGCTTGTCTTTTAAAATCTACTTCTACTTTTTTTAAGCATGTTCAATGTGTCAGTTTACACTGATGACTTCAGTAACTAGTATTTTCTCAGTCTTAGTTTTATGCCTGCACCTCCCATAGACTGCTTACTTCATTTGGTTATTCAAAAACCATAATTAGTGCAGTAATTAACATGTGGATCCTTCAAAGGAAGACTGTTAGAATCATGGGACGTCTCTCATCATTCTTGCTGATGTATAGATGATAAAAAGACTTGGTTGAGGTGACAACAGGATTTGTATTACTGCATATTATCCGAACTGCAGGGAAATTCAGACAGGACCGTGGTCCATGGAGTCTTTCCTTCTGAAAAAAGTAATTATCCACACTGTTTCTATAATGTAACTAGGTGTTATCCTGCATTTGCAGCTGTCAAATCATTTGTTTTAAAACCATTTTTTATACCTTATGATTACTTGAAAGTTTGAGGGTTTGCATGTTGTCTTTCAAGCAATTACAGAAGTGGGGTGCAGCAAGTGCAGCAACAAAAACAATAATAATAGTAATTTATATAAGCTTAACAGATTCCTTCTTGACAGTTGATTTCAGAGATGTTTATGGTAATGTTAAGTTGATACCATCATAAGATTGCATTCATAAAGAATAGGCCAAATTTCATTTTAGTTATTTTCTCTGGAGAAAATATATTTGTTTGTTTAAGATTTCAGATAAGCTGAATCTCTTGTGTTTTCAAGCCATAGTAAATCAGTTGCTGATACGTGAGTCTCTGTATGGCTCATGTAAATATATTCCAGTATTTCTCTGAGATGCTTATAGTCAATGTTTTCAGCTTCAATATGCAATGTTTTAAATTAGTGCATTAAGGAAATTCACATTCTTTCATTCAGCCTTTAACTTTCTGTAAGTAGTGGTCCTCTTTTTCACATTCAGTGACATATGCCAGAAAAATTCAGTATTTTACCCTACAGGCAGCCCATGGGACTGGGATGAAATGGCCTCTATACATAGGGTATGACTTTATTTGCTAAAGAGGTTATTTGAAAAAGCCCTTAGGGTACTGCTGCCCTTTTGTCCCTCAAACTAGTAGGGGGAAAAATATAAAAGGAACTACACAGTAATCCCTTGTAGACAGGTGACCTTAAGCCAATTCTATACTGTAAGGTTTGTTTCCATTTAAACTCAAAACAGACAAAGGAAAAAAGCAAAATGCAGGTTTTAATCTGTTGCAGAAACATTGCTATTTTTTTTCTGTAAATGTCTGTCAAATACAGACAACTTTTGCTGCAAATTCATAAAACTGAGTATCATTCTGTATAATTTAATTTAACATTCTGTAGACATTATGCCCTATATTTTAGCAAAAACAGTATCTGAGAACTGATGGAAATAAACCTACCTCCGCTCTTTTCAGGTAACCTGTTCAGAATTTTATTTTCTTTACAACTGTTTAAATTCTGCAAGTACAGCCAAGCATAATTATGCAAACCTTCTGATTCCAGTCTTAACATTAAAAATGAGTCACCATCAGGATCCACTGGAAAAATCAGCAATCACTTTTGTCCTCTGAAGTTCTTTTTCCCTCTGTTCTTAGTGTTGGCCATTGATTGACATGAACAGTGCTATAGTAAAACCAGATGTTATCACAGGGTTATGGTCCCACTGCACGTGCACCATTTGGTGGTGGTGCTGTATTTGGTGTTTAAACCAGTTTTCAGCCACAATAGTTTTCCAACGAACAAAGCCCACAGTGTTATTTTTTATATCATGCAATCAGCCGTTACAAGATATGTACCATCCCAATGTGAAACTGCTTTTCGCTCTAGGCAGGCTTCAAAACACCATTATAAATTATGAACAGCAGCTCTGAACCCACCTCAGGATAGCCTCTCATAAGTCACAGGTGTGACATCACGGAGCACTGTAATTAATGGGTGTTATGCCACTCCCTTGACTTATGAGTTTTTCAGAGGCTTTTAATTACATTTGAGTTTAAGCCATTCTGGCAGAATTTTGAAGAAACTCCAGTGGCAGGCTCTTCTGAATGAAGCTGTTCTAGCGACATTTGGAAAATGAGCCACTCTGGTGGCTGAAGGAAAATGTTTCAGCCTCTCTTCACGCCTGGTAGTCTGGAGGGAGGTTAAAGGGAACAGCTTCTGTCAACTGCTGCAGGCACTTAGTTACTGTGTTCCTTTTCTGCATCAGGGGAGGAGCTGTGAAAATTGTGGTCAAATCCACATATTATATAAAATAAAAGAGGGAAAAACATCTGAAAAGCCAAGAATGTCTTGAAGGGTTATCATAATGTCATCAACCTGATTTTGGGTATAGAGAAGCCATTGTTTCACATGTGAGCACAGACTTCATCTAAGTGGTAAAGAAGAAATTTTTCACTTATCAAGAATGAATTAGAAATGATCACAGATTAATCAGCATTTAAAACGTTACTTTAGTTTCAGTGCCAAAACCCTATATCAGAAGAGCTTCACCCCTCATACACATACACACCAGAATGCACATATCACAATATTAACTCAGGTGTAAAGCTTTGTTCTCTAAACAGCTGAAGCTTCATGTCATTGTTTATGTGCACAAAACACACATATTTCTCCATATGTTGGCACCATATTGGTGTTATCACCATAGCATTCTCTCCTCTTCAGATGATATTTTGTTATAACATTTGTTTTTGTGAGGCAAATAAAATATAGTAAATGTAAACCAATTATTTAACCAAATTACTTTGATCGTGGGAAACTGACAATTAGTGTTACAGCTTCTCAGCAGTGAAATCCACACAATAGAGCAGACTGTGATATTCTGTACTGCAGTGTAAGTCGATGTAGTGCATTTATTTTGTGTAGCAAGCTGTGAGAGAGGAGGAGAGAAGCACAGGAGAGGAGCGAAGTCTGTCTTGATGAACTATTATTCTGTATCTGTGCTGCATTTTGTGCGTTGTTTAGTTTTTCTGGGTTTGCTTGTTAATATATTGGGACAGCTCTTCACAGCAACCTTCATGACTTATGTCAACACCTAAAGCATATACACGTGGGTACAAGATGATCAGCTAATTAATCAAGGAGTTAGAGACTTGCCAAACTACCATTTGTAATTTTGATTTCTATTAAATGCTGATGACAGGTTAGTTTGGTTACCTATAACCACTGTCCACTTTAACAGTCTTATCTTTTGCACATGGATTGGAGAAGTATTAAAATCATGTGCACTGTTATACCCACAGGATCTCGGTTTATTCTCAGACCTTGAAAGCATCAGCCCTTCCATGAAATAGCTGTGAGTTAGGAGAGCATTCTGAGCATTCTCATGCAAATGAGGCCACCAGACATAACACTTTGCTTCAAAATTGAAGCATTTGCTCTGCAGTGACAAGTAGATTTTAAAACTGGAGCAGGTTTTCTGATCTAAGTGGGCACCTCTATCTGTCCTCTGAGATCCACTTTCTAAAATAAGTACCCATACATGAAGTCCTAATTCCACATCTGAGTGCTCAGATTGGCACTTACTACATATCCATACATCTCTGTCACTGTTTAACCAGGCCAATCTCATTCTGATGTAGATTAAGGTGGTCCTTTATCCTTGAGTATTGTCCTTCTCCCACAATCACACGATAAAAAAACACCAGAAGATGCACATAGCACTGAGAAGTTGAGGTTGATCTGGTATTCAACAGCTCTTAAAGCCAAGGTCTCATGATACATTGCTTCAACCAGTACAAATTTTAATTAATGCGACAGCATCTTCTCAGCAGCCCTCAAAAATTTATCCAATAGGTCATGAGGGTCCTCACCTGCTTACAGTTCACAGAGAATACCTGTAATCAGAAACTATTTCAGTCCAGTTTTGGGACCAACTTCAGAAATAGTAGGAAAATTCAACATGTGTTTTTTTCTCTCTCTCTGTAACAAAATGAGCACATCCCAAGCGCTGCTTTTGGCTGTGCTCATAAAAAGGGTTGTGGAAAAGCAGCAGAGTTAAACATAGTGACTCAGGATTAGGTAGTTTGTAATCAGCATCCTAATGCCCTCTAGAACCCAGAATGGATTTCAGAGCACTGGCATTAAATGATAAAGAATGAGCAGAATCCTGACTTTTATTTTTGCTTTAATCCAAAATTGTATTAATTGCTTTGTGACTCAGTGGGAATTTTGTCCATGTCCTGAATGTGGACACCATTTTACTCCTAATCTCTGACCAGTATTGGCCCATGTGCTGCATGCTGGAGGTGACAAAGTATAGGTGCAAATAATGCTGTTAAATAGCAATGGAGGTACTTGATCTGCTGGGAAAGTAAGGATTTATAGAAGGTAATGGAGACAGTGGCTACTGGATAGCTGCAATGCTGAGACAATCAGGCTTCTCAAATTCCTTGTGGCCCAGTGTCAGTGGCATTGTCAGTGTGGTGCTGCATGATACCTCAGAAATGGCTAGTGGTTTCTTTACATGCAGGTTTGGGTATTGAATTCAAGGCATTCACTTTTGAAAATGTAGATCTTAAGGACTTCACAGCTTGTTAGACCTTTTCAGTCATGTATGTCCATCCTCAGAAGCAGGAGCTTTCTTGGGATGACTGGTTAAAGTTACGGAGAGAGTTGCTTTCAAAGTTGTGTTTCCTGATGTTTGCAGCACATTTAGATGGTACCTCAACTCTAGGAACAAATTGCCCTCAAACCATCCCAATATATAATTCTTTAAATATTTGAGTTCAAATACTTAATGTTGGTGTGAATGGATTCATAAAAATAAAGGATGTTGAGAAAGAGCTATTGCAGTTGCCCTTCTTTTTTGTTGTTGTTATTGTTGTTGTGCATTAGCTACATTATCTCCCAACCTCTTTTTGACCAGTTATTTAAGTAAAACTTGGTGTTACATTTCCTTTTATTACAAATGCTATTTATACACAAATTGTAGCAGATCATGATGCAGCAAAGAACTTTTTATACTGCATAGATTGTGCAGCAAAATAGTGCTTTATCAGCATTACATGCCTCAGTGAGGAGTGTTTTGCTGTTTTAAATCTCATCATTATGAGAAGAATTTATTATCTGGATACAAAGATTTTACTGGAAACTATTGAGCTAGGCTGTTGTCATCTAACTGAAAATGAAATAATGTTCATGATAATTAGACAAGGGGGATTAATGAAAAACCCACACTATATATACTGTTTACATACAACCTCCGAGATCTACTTGATCAGTTAGAACATGTTCACATTCGTTTTTGCTTCCTTGCCATGGGACAATCCCAGAAGTTACGGGCAATCCTTTGCCATTTTGCACTTAAACTCCTTGTCTACAAGCATGATGCAGTGTGAAGATGGTTGAGGAAATGAAGCGCATGGTGTGACAGGCCCATCTGTGCCAGCTTTATGAAACAAAAGTGCCCGGTATGATCATGCTTGCCTTTTGTTCCACACGATGCTGCTCAGGCCACGGGTTTGTGAATGCTGCCAGTAGAGTCTGCAAACCTCGATTTATCTAACTGCTTCCTCTCCTGTGCTGTCTGTTCTCAGCTGCACTGCAAGCTTCCCTGCCCCCATGATTTTCTCCCTTTACCCAGCCCTTTTCCCCAGACGAATCTGAGGCAGAACCTCCTAGCAATTTTCCAAGGTTCTGGGCTCAAAGACTAAACTAATTTATTTTTGAATTGCAGATCAAACATAAACTGCAAAGAAGCATTTAATCAGTTAGGAGAAGCAAGGGTATGGCTTGTTTAAGTCCCAGAATCCATAAACCTGTAATGATTTTATTATATTGGTGTCAGTTTTCATTATTTTCATAAATGGGTGTTCCCTGCTTAATGCACGATATTTGCATCTGATGAACCAACGAGTTTAAACATGGTTTGTTTTAATGCTTTGTGAATTTGCATTCAAATTCATCAGAAGTAATTCTATTTGAAATCACATAGGGCTAAACATAGTGGTTGTAAATCCATTTGAATTGAGATGCCAGAATCAGCCCATTAATCTACAAATCTGCAATATAATTTTTGTATGGTTGGTGGGCTTCTGCTCTGTTTTTTTTGTGATGAGGGAGTGGGGATACCAAGTGCATGTGTGGGAGGGGAAGTGTTTGAGGAGGTTGTGATAAATTGACCAAGTGGGAGTATAGCTTTGTTATGGAAACCAGCCTGTAAAAGGAACATAAGAAAGGCCAGAGACCATGGTTTGAGCATGTCTGTCACTGCCACTTGAGGTAATTGCACGAGGAGAAAGCAAGTCTCTCAAATAAGCAGATTCCCTAATATTTAGGATGATAGAGATTGGCACCAGCACCTTCTATTTGTTCTTCAGAGTGTCAGAGTTCACCCAAAGGTTGAAGTAGTGCTATAGCCTGCATTTAGTATTTTAAGACCTCTTGCTAAACAATCTGGTACCTTGGATTTTTCTGTGGTCTGTTGTTAAAAAGGGAATGAATAAATGCAGCAAGGTTCACCTCCAACAGAAACACTCTTTTTGGAAGGAGTGGAGGGGGCTGTACTATAGCAAACAGTGCTTCATTTCTTGAAAGCAGTAGAAGAAATCTGTATTTTTTTCATAGAAACTGGAGAATTTATTTAATTTCTGTGTTTTTAAATAGACTGAAATGTCTGAAAGTAAGATGTTTGTTTAAGCTAATAGTTACCAGATTTGAAGATGAATACATCATTGTCTGTGAGTGCAAAAGAATGTGTGTATCAGAGGGATTACTCTCTAAGAAGAAAGGTTTATCAACAGCATTTTCCACACTACACGTATTTCTGAAATGTAACAATGATGTTTTGGAAAAACTATTTTAAAAAACTAAGTAATACATGTTAAAAATACAAAAATTCTTAGTTATCCATAATGTATGTTAGCCTTTTTAAAGGAATGTATTCATTCATTTATTTGAATAGATGACAATTCAAAATGGCATTCAGCTGATAGTTTTGAAAATGTTCATGTAATTATTTTGCTTAGTTATAATCAAGATGAATCCAGTTGGGTAGATATGTGTATGGCTGAGGGCAAGACTGATTTTTAGCTAAGTTTGTGTCTGCCTTCCTCTGGGAACTAGTAGTCCTGCTCTGGCCCTTGTGAAGCTGAAATTCAAGAATCTGTGTCCCTGTTTTCAATGGCTTGGACTGAAGCTAACAGGGTCCAGCTCAGAAAAGCATTTAGGCCTGTGGTTAGCATTAGCTCTGTGCTTAATTCCCAAAAGTCTAACTACAGGCCCCTTCTTCTGCACTTGCAAGAATTGCGGTGAGCAGGAAGTCTGCCATCTGACATCTGTGAAATGAGCTGGTAGACTTGAGTCTTTTTCATAATGAACCAGTTTCCATCTCATAAAATTCTGTAATTGCAGATGGTATCAGTGGACACCTATGACAATCTCAGCAGAGATTGCAGCCCAGCATTCCTCATTATAGGGTACATGGACACTGAACTCCTCTCGGCTCATGAACGTGGGGTTGAGTCATTGACAGGACATTATCAGGAAAATTGCAATGATGTGACTAGAGCTTCACGGTGGGTAAATGGAGTACCTCAACTCTTGGAGTTGACAATAGGCTCTCCTAAGAAATGATAATGCAGTGATTAAGACGTAAAACTGGGACTCAGCACACCTGGGAATTCTTGTGTGACCCTGGCAACACACTTCTTGTTGTTTTTCACATCTCTGCTTGGAAAGTTAGTATAATGCTTTTTCCATTTTTATGGTGTTATTTAGTGATAAATATCTTACCAATTGTGAACAATTCACGAGATACAGTTTTAGATAGATGCCATTAGATTTTAAGGCTGTTCTGTTCAGTTTGCATTTGCATATTCTCGTGCCTAGCACTAGTGGAAAGCAGGCCAATTTTACTTCTGAATTCTGCATCAGGGAAATCAGCTTTATGAAAGATACCTAAAAAAATTTCATAAAACTCACTCTATTGTGAAAGAGGCCCTAGAAAAAGTAACATATGAAAGAAGAAAAATATTAATTTTTGACTTCTTTTAGCTTGTTCTTTTAGGCGCTGATATAACTTTTGTTCTGTCTGTGTACATTTTCATATGTGCATTTTCTTTTTATAAAGAAAATAATATCATTCAAATATCTTTACAGTATTTTTATTTCAGTAGAAGCACTTGAATAATGTTTTAAGGGTACTTGGGGACACAGTGAAAGAAGTGGTGAACCTCAATGGGTTTTGGAGCATTGGAATGTACCCTAAAAGTTAAAGCTACAGAATCCATAAGCTGTACCTGTGACTTGCAGCAGCTGTTTCACCCTGTGATGCCATGGGCTGCTCTGAAGCTCTGTAATCTGCACATATTTGAAGTAACAAACCACAACGAGTCCTGGCAATTGGTCTGTTCCATGCCAGAAGTTAGAAAACTCTGAGCTCACTAAACTACAGTAGCTGGAAAAAGAGTAAAAAATATTTTTATATAAGGTAGCTGAAATAATAACCTTTTAACCAAAGTGTTAGCAGGACCTGTTAGTTTCTTAGTGGTTTTGAAAATCAGATCTTCCAGGTATCTCGCTCCAGGCTTCTGGGGTTGTTTTTTAGTTTGGGGGTTTTTTGTTTGTTTGTTTTTGTTGTTGTTTTTCAGTTTCGTTGCTTGGAGTTTTTTTGGCAGGGATGTTATCTGGTCTCCATTTTGTCACATATCCAAAGCTTTACTGCTTTCATAGAAATTATCATGAATTTCTCTGAAATTTTGGCTACTGTAACAAAAAAATTTGAACTAAGTTCCAGCAGTAGTAAAAGTGCTTGGCTTCATTTATATTCCCGCTAAGGATGTTGTACCAGGTCCTAGGTATGATGGCATTCACTGCAGCGTGCATCATGCTACAGACAAATGAGCTGTGGTGTTTTCAAATCACCTGACATCTTTTAGTTAGCTTGGTTTTAAACATTACTTGGCATCAGTTGAAGACAGACAGAGATGATAAATCTGTTCTAATAATAATAATAAACATAATAATAATAAATAAAAATAATAAAGCTCTTAAACAAGCACTTTCAAAATTAAGAACTAAGTGGCATTTTAAAATATTTTAGATAAATATAATCATGATTTAATTTTAAAATATTCCCTCTTTTCCTAGTCTTAGTTGGGTCTCAGGAAGGAAAAAAATTAAAAGAGCTAGTGAGATGACCTAACAGAGTGGCAGGGGTTGTTTACTAGTCCATATTTGACTAGGAGTCATTTTTCATATGATTGACAGTCATCACAAGTTCTTTGGGTTTTAAGACTTAGGGGACCACAGTCTTGAGTGAATTTTAGTTCAGAATGGAGATGTTTACAAAAGTTATTTAAGTAGTTCCTGCAGAATCCCATGCTGCTTTTCACTGAATTGTTCTGGAATAGTATGGATTTGCAGTATAAATGGTGATGAGCTGGGTTAATTCATACTCTTAACTACTGTACAGTCTGTTTATTCCATCTGGGAGCTTCCTCACCTTGGCACCTGAAAGTGGATGAGGCAGCTGAATTGACTTTCCATTTCTCACCTTTCCATGTCTAACCATCTTCCTGCAGTATGACATGAACATTCTAGTCTTTCATCAAAATAATATTATGCTTATCTAATAGAGACAAAAATTTTCCTCCCTCTCCAGCTTTTGCAGATTATGTAGCCAGAATATCTGCGCTTAAACCTTCAATATTTCCATTCAAGTCAGACTTCTAATAGATCTTGTTTTACTATTCTGAATATTCTTTCGTCAAGACCTCTCTCCTAGAAAAATCAAGACATAATCTAGTTGTATCTGTACCAGAACAATGCGTAGCAGACGTGCCTTTGAATATGCAATTAAAAATTGCTTTGGCCTGTTTTCTTTTCCTGTTTTACATTTCATAAACTCACATGTAATTTGATGAACACTGTCATTCTTTAAATTTCTTCTGCATTACAGTTCTCAAGGGACTTGTCTCTCATTGAAGATATTTTTTGCATATTTACTTTCTCCACAAGTACTAGTATGCAATACCACAAGTTCAGTGTGACATTATTATTTTCTTATTTATTTATGTTACGTCCTAGTTTTCTTTGTACTGTTGTTAATGCTTCCAGTTTGGTATTAGCTCCATGTGCCATCTAAAAGCAGTTGATTTCTTCCTCTAGATAACCAACAATTTGGTAGCCTTATCAATAGGACAGTGTGGTAATTATTCAGGTCTGGAACACATAACTTTGCAGCCAAGTGCAGGCAACTTGGTAGGGAGGTTCTGAGCCATTTGGGAAAGCTGCAGTTCAACAGTTTACTTTGCATTTCCATGCCTCCCAAGGTAGACTATCTTGCAATTCCTGCATCGACAGTGCTCAGCAATGGCCCAGAAAGCACCAGCTTTTATATCTTCTGTCTTGCTTTATCTACATCCTGCCTTCTGCTTTCTAACACTGGGGATGGAAGACGGTTCATGTCTGAAAATAAATTCCTGTCGGCTGAAGGGTCAGTTACATGAATGGCTCTTCCTTTGAAGATATTCGGGAAACATGCTGCTTCCAGCCTTCACCAGACGTGATTCATGAAAAGAAGACTTTGTCATGAACTCTACCTTTATACCTTGAAAGTGGTATAAAAGAGTTACCCATCTCTGCAGCCTCTATTTTCCATCCAACCTCCCAGAACCAGCAAGTACCCCTGCTTCATGCTTGCTAAGTAATCCCAGCATTACTGCTAGGCCTGTGACACTCTGAGGTGAAAAATCAGCATGTTTTCTGGCGCTCATAATTTTGGGCATGGGAAGAAGTCTTGATGCTGTCAAGTGCCTCAGGAGGGAGGGGCAGCAAAGGGGAAGGCCTGTGCATTGAAGGTGTCCCAACTATAACCAGCCCTATTCCGTCCTACTCGTATGTTGTCATTTTCCTTGCACTAGACAGACTTTTGGGGTGGGAAATCTGATGTTAGAAATTTGGGAACTGCCTTCACAATTAATTCACCTTCATCTTAAGCCAGGTACCACGGTGGAGACAGCTGCACTCATGGCTGATCATGTGTTGTGGCTACACATGTAAGACTGAAGCATCTAATCATGTTGGGGTTTTTTTCCAAAACACAGCTTGGCGTGACCTACAGCTTTCAGACTAAATTATTGTAGTGCTTCTTTCCAGCTGTAGATCTATTGCGAAAATACACAAATATTATTTGCCACTGGCATTACACTTGATGTTGTAAAACCAAAGAAACAGATCTTTCTCCACTGAAAACCTGTAAAGTGAGAACTATAAAACCCTCTTCCCGTGTTTTCTTCTGAAACTGGTTCTAATGCTTTCTTCCTCTCACTGTGTCAGACTCTATAGCTTAACGTAATGTGTGTCACTCCTCCAGTTTTCTTTACTATATTCCCAGGCAGGTGAGAGACTAAAAGGAAAATATCAAATGTATGTCAGTGTCTAGATAAAAAAGCTGCAAAATTAAGTTATGAAGCTTGCCCTTTTTAGCAAAATCTCATCTTGGGCCAGTATAGTTCCTTCCTCATAGCAGTTTATTGCTTCTAATAATGCGAATCAGGGATCATTCCAGTATGCTTTAGATGAAATCCACAAAAGAAAGTATGCTCATCTCCTTCAATGTTTTGGACATTGAAGCAGAATATTTTTTTCCAGGTAAGATAATGCATTAATTGCTTCACTTAGTAGATTAGCATTAGCTTTTGGTATAAGCCATCCCATAGACTCCTGACACTTTGCATGCTGAGCAGTCTTGTCCTTGAAGTTACTGTAGTGCACAATGATCAGAACTTACCGCTGATGTTTTGTTAGCATTTACCAGCAGTGTCTTGGCAGAGGGTGACCTCCAGTACTGTCTCTAAACATTTTCAATTTACAGACTCAAGAATTTTTGCTGCCTTTGCCTCTCATTCTTTTGAGGAGGTCAGCCCTTTATGAATTTACCACAAGAAAGAAGTTCAAACTACACTATATACTTAAACAGCTTAATAGGAATATAGCCGCAATGAACACACGACATACAATTCATTTTAATATTTATAGAAGAAATTCATGTTGTTTTAAGTGTACACAAGCAGCTGCTGTCATTTGGCTATGAGCAGATGTTAGACCTCCGAAAGCTTCACTGACAATTAAAATACTAACAGTTAGTGTTTTACCCCAGCTGCAGGTTCTGTTTACTGTAAATTTGATTTTAATGGTGCCTCTGTGCAGTTATTGAATAGGTTTGTTTTCTACTATACATGCAAAAGTGTCTACAATGAAGACAAATGGTTATTTCCCATAATTTACTCTGGAAAGATATGAATATAGCTCTAACGTAGTTGAGTTTATAAATGAAATACAGATATGACTATCACATTTGAAATGGTAGTTTCTGCTGTCTTAACTAACAAAAAGAACTAAGGAAACTTACTATTTGTAGTTATTCCCAAGCATTCCACCTAAAAACTGCTGTGCTTTTTAAATGGGTTGAGATGTACCCTCAAGCAAAGAACAGGTGCTTCTTTTTACTGAAAGGGTGCATAAATCAGAATAGATAAATACAGAAAAACATGATACTCACAGTTGATAGGTATGCTGAAGAATGTAATTTCTGCTTGATCATTTAATAACATAATGTTTTATTCTAGGTATCCCTTACAAGAGTCTGTTCTCTTTAGTGCATATATGTACATCAAACGTTAGGGAAGGCCAGCCATTTTCAGAATTGTTAATCCCAAAGGCCTGATTATGCAAACACAATGCATAATGCAAGCAACCATGTTTAGTCCCTTTGAGACTATTGAGGCTAACTATGGCAGTAAGCAGTACGCCTGATAAATAAATGTTTATAAAACCAGGATTTGGATGTATATATTCTTGAAAAACAAAAACTTTTGCTGAGATAACAATGACAAAAAGGGATTTTTTTTCTTTTTTTGACAAAGCTATTAGTGTCTAGGACTAGACCCAGTTCAGAAATCCAGATCATTTTCCCTGTGAGCAGAGCTTGGGGGGTTTTTCCCCTATTTTACTCATATTAGTGTATTATTTTTCATATTGTATTATATTATGTGTTCTGTCTGCCTAGGAAACAGAAATCTGTGGTTTGCCCAAGCACAACCTGAACCCCTTGAAATTGGGATTCTGATTTAGAAGTGCTAAAAATGCACTTTCCATTTGCACTGCAGGGGATAAAACAGAAAGAGTGCATCCGAGTATCATCAATGTCAGTTGTTCCCAAACTGAGGGCCAGAGTAGTCTTTGAAGCTGGACTGCCAAGAAATGTCCAGACTGGCTATCTTCATCTCAAGCTGCTAAATTGCACTGGAAGAGATAGCTGAAATACTCCAGATACATTCCTGATGCTGCCTGCCCGGGTAGTTAATTGCTGCATATGCCACAGAGAGGTTTTTGCTCACACATCAGAGTTGAGAAGAGCAGCCTGCATGGTGGCAAACGGGTAAAGAGAAAAGTGGTTTGCAAGTAAACCAGTTTCTCCACAGGTTAGGCAGCTGTAAATTCTGCATGTTAACACTGTACATGTTTGCCACAATCAGTGGGTGTTTTGGTATGTATATTTTTTTATTTGCATTCTGTCTGCAACACTGGGCTCTATAGCATTCATTTTTGACCTTGAGTGCAGGAAAATAAAAACTGAAAT
Organism: Poecile atricapillus; assembly: GCF_030490865.1. NCBI lineage: Eukaryota > Metazoa > Chordata > Aves > Passeriformes > Paridae > Poecile > Poecile atricapillus. The sequence continues at coordinate 95,533,221 of NC_081250.1, read as the reverse complement.
TTTTCCTAGAGAAGGCCCTTTCCCAAAGGTTAATTAGACACTGAAGGGAAACTAAACTAAACCAAACCAAATAAACTGCCTAAGTACCCTAACTGAATGGCTTGGCTATTTAATTTGGTGGTTTTCTTTTTCTTTTGTGTCTTTTTGGGGCCATTGACATAGTTCTGTAAGATGTGGAAGGTAAAAATAGAAAGCAGGAAATTTCAGTCTGTTTTTCAAAAGAAAAAATATTACAAGCACAAATTAAATGTGCTTTCTTTCACATTTTTAGAAATCTAAAGGACATCTGCTGCTTTATAAGATACCTAAAATGCTAAAACTTCATCCTTTATTCAAGCAGTTCTTAGAAGACCTTGAAGTTTCCAAACATGATTGAGTGGTTAAGGACAAAACTAGAAGCTAAGGCTGTCTTGAGTTTCAGCATTGAAACATGAGATTACTGGATTTTTAAGTATAAAATAAACTATGAATCTTATTTGGGATTTTCTTGTTGTTGTTTTTGATTTTATTTTTAATATATTGAAAGGGGAAAAAAATTAAGTGTTGCTGTATTGGTATCTCTTGAGATTTATGTAATTTGTGTCAATGGAGGAATTTTTTAATGTCTCTTAGGGAGCTGGTAAAATCCCCTGTAGGTATACTTATTTGTATTGCTTTACAAATACTCGCTGCCTTTGTGGACATAATAGTAAAAGGGCCATTTTGGGTTGCTGATTTATTTCACTTCTTGGTTTGACCCATCATATCTTCAGCAGAGGACATGAATGAGCCTTCACAACCTCTTACTTACTGGCTTAACTAGGTGGTTTAAAAAATGCTGGCCCGTATGTGCATTATTCGCACATGAAAGCCTTGCAAATGATAAGGAAAAGTTTTTACTATGGTCAAGGAACAGATATCTGAAAAATGCATTTATTATTATGGCCTCTGAAAATCAGGGAAATCCCAAATTATGACACACTTCTTAGATAGTATTTAACTAATTGAAGTAGAGATCATTACAAAAATAATTGAAAGAAAACAGAGCAGAAGCTTGTAGCTTGATCAAAACATAAGATATATTACTGTATGAATTTGAAAAGTGGACTTACTGTATTATTCAAAATACTGTGCTGCAATGTAGACAACTTTTAAAATAAGAAAATCAGTTGCTTGTTCAAGTGATGTTAGGCATAAGGTGATTTTTTAATATCTTTTCAATTCCTTATAGGTTGTATTTAATTGAAGGAAAGTATGTTTCTTTGCATTCACAGTATTTAATATTCATTGCGTTTTAGCAGATATGAAATGTTTGTTTGTGTCAATAAATACTATACCTAATTACCAACATATGAAAAATTAAGTGTTGCTGAATAGGGGACTATAAATCAGCCTCCTAGAACTTTTATAGAAAAGGAAAAATAGCTGTTTTAAGCTAGCTGTGTAAATGCAGATCATTTCCGTCGTCATAACAGATTATTTCATTTATGACTTACTGCTTTGTCCTAAAGGTGCTCCTTGTGAAGGATGTCCTCAGCCCAGCCTCACCACACACAGCCGCTTGCTGCAAGTTTTGGGGAAGGATTAGAATTCTAAAGAGGCTGCTGGCTGAGAGCAAGGTGGTGCTTTACATATAATATTAGCCCAGACTTTCCTCACACATTACGCATTTCTTTCAGAGACAAGTCTTCTTAATGCCATCTTTATCTGCTACACGATGCATGAAATCTACTTTCTGTTTTAGAACTGCAGCTGACCCCCGACCCCATGAGTGGCGCCACAATGTGACCTTTCTATTGTCATCAGCTTTCATTCTCCTGAAAATTCTATGAATTTTTATTACAAGTTTTTTTAAACCAAGCTGAGGCTTCAACAAATTACTTGACACAGATGAGATGAAGTTGTTGAAGTAGTGTTAGATAAGTTTTACAGCCAGCATGTGTGCTGCTGAACAGTACAAAGCCAGTGTCCTACAATGTCATACACCAGTAACTGCTGAGCCTACTATTGGATAAATACATCATTTTATGGAACATTGATTGTTCTATAAACCCAATGGAGTATTATGCTCTATGATCAAACCATTTAGATTGTGTGTAGAGCACAGAAAATGCCATATTCAGGATGGTACTAAAAGTGCCATTTGTGTATTTTATGGATGTCATTACGGGGGAAACTTCTCTCTGTAGGCCCTGTTTACTGCAAAATTTTTTAGTCTGTAATGACATTTTTCATTCACAACGTATGCCTTCAAGAGAGGGGGCCCTTGTTTTATTTGTTTCATTCGAGTTTACTGCACAAATCCTGTACATTTTAATTAAATGTAAGCTTAACAAAAGAATAAGGTATTTATTCTGTGGGGAACAAATGATGACAGTAACAAAAGAATAAAACAGACACACAAAAGGAAGTCAGGTATTGAGTAAGAGAGAGGGGAAAAGGTACTAAGCCCTATTTCTAGTTTCCCAGACACACATTAAACATCAAAGCATTTCTTTTAGCCCTATTTCAGGAGTTTGTGGTCTCAGAGAATTAAAATAACCTGTGAATATGGATTTAATGTCTAAAATATCCTGACATTTTCAAATAAAAAACTAACAGTCGCTTAGGACTCCAACTGATAAATAATGGCTCTGCTGAAATGACAGACTTCTTGGAAAGAAACCAATTCTCTGATCATTGCACCCCTAGATATGAAACACCTCCTTACAAATTGTCTGAATATGAGCTCTCATATCATTATATTTTGTCATTTTAATGCCTATTTGTGTATCTTTTTAATTTGCAATGACATGCAATCAGCAACAAGTCCACTTTTCCTAATATTAATGTGGGCTTGTATTGCAGCTTATGTTTGCCGTGTCAGCCAACACTTACCCCTTCTCTTTAACCATTAAGAGGGAGCGAGATGCAGGCTGGATTTACTGGGACAACATGGTTTGTTGCTACATACAGTCCAATAATGTGACACATTCCTTAAATACATAAAAATTCCTACAAATGTTGTGTTGGATTCCAGTGCTTCATTATGGGAATAGCAGCTAAGCCTCAAAATCTGTTGTTTTCTAAATATCTTCCCTACTTGGCTTTTCACTGTTAAAACAAAAGAAAACCAGTAAAATCTGCAATTCATATTTACCATGAAAAATCACTAAAATTGAAGTTGATGTTCCCAGTAAATTCTTGGTCATAGTCCAGTTAAAATTTAAAGTTACAGTAGATTCACATTAGTTTAAATGACACTTGAACTTCTACACAGCTCAACATTAATTCATTATAGTTGAAATGGAAGAATCTTCAGTGGGTGAATCTTTTACAATCTGATTGAGGCTGTTACATTTTATAGGAGCCATTTTTCAAAGCAGTACTGACAGCACTCGAAGTTATTAAATTGCTGAATCAAAAGATGGACCTGCAATCGCATTTATGAACTGTGATGGAATAGCTGGGGTTGCACTGAGCTGAGGTTAAGATGTTGGTGTAGTTAAGCTTCATCACACCCCTTAGTGACAGCAGTATTTACCCATGTAGTTTACTTTAATGGTCAGGAAGTGGCTTAACTCACCTCTGGATTCAAATAGATTAAGTAAGCAGTCAGAATGGCATAATTATCAGTGCTGCGAGGGATTCACCGGATAGCTCTTCACCCAGGAGACTTCCCATTCAATTGCACAGTAAAGACTGGAGTTGCATAGATTCACAGGCACAGCATTTATTTGAGGAGATGAAAACAGGGTGAATTTCCTTTTTCTTTCCCTTCCCCAGACCTGAGCTTCTCCTCAATACACTGATGATGTGTCCTGTACATAAATTATTATGATCTTTAGAGAAAGTTGTCATGATTTTAGTGTATGTGCATGTGAAAATTATGATTGTAGAGTTATTTTGATTTTGGAATCCAGTGAAAAATGCATGATTTGTGGAGTTATTTTGATTTAGTGCCACATCATTGCCAGGCTCCTCTTTTATCTTGTCAACAAAGCAAGATTCCTGAGAGAATTAATTACTTATACTCTATTACAAAATGTGGAGGAGCTAAGATAATTGTCATTTTATGTTGATTTCCCCTTCCTACTTTTCTGCTCTTTGGGGGGTCATGTGAATGTCAGTGCCTACAGAGAGCACAGGAAAAGTGGGAATAAGAACCAATCATATACCACAGTAGGCTTACTTTCTTATACCTGACAAAGTGTACTTCAATTGCATGTGCCAAATTTTTATGCAACATCACCTGGAAACTCTCTAATGTTTTTAATCATTAATTTTATTTTCCAATGATAACCTGCCTTGCAAACCAGGAAGAAGAAAGTTGTAGGGCGTCAGTTTAGACTTGTGAAGGTGGTTCGCAGCCTTTTGGCTTGACAAAATTACTTCTTTGTGCTTCACAGTACAGCTCTCTAACAGAAGCTCTGTAATTGGAAAAAGGATGGATAGATGGATAGATGGATGGTTGGATAGATAGATAGATAGATAGATAGATAGATAGATAGATAGATAAATAGATAGATAGATAGATAAATAATAGTATAAGACCTCGGTCTTTTAATTATTGATATTTTGGAATTTTAGTTTGATATGCGCCTTAACATAGCAAGTTGCTAGAGTCTGCAAGGTGCTAAATATTCAGTCTTGGAGGAAATCAGCTTCTAAGTGTGAACTTACCTTTAAGCAAATGAGTCTGTTTTTTAGAGCCCATTTTAATTCTCTGTGGGATCAGGGTCTGACAGCTCTGTGCTTTGAGTGAAAGAGCCCCCTTAGACCAGCTTTAGTATAATTTGCTTGGTCTCTTGAGTTCAATGAAGCACGTTGTTCACTAGAACTGGCTTGGAAAGTAGTGCTAGCCTGAAATTTCACTGTAAGTGTCACTTTTTTTCTTGCCTGTTTTTATCCCAAGCAAGCCATGGCATAGCTATTTACATTAGTGGTAAGAAGCTACACCTGTTATTCCAGAGATATGATTCCAGTCTGTGTAGGTGAATTTAAACTGGGATGTGTATATGGGCAGTCTCAGCAGCATGGACTTAATCAGCCTTCCCAAGGCCCATCTGTCACTAGACCCTTGTTTGTAATGTCCAGCACCCACTCTTCTCTCTGTGTGCGCCGGTTGTGTCCCACAGCTTGCTCCCAGCACACAGAGGAGCTTCCTGGATGCTTCTGGATGGCGCTGCCATGGGGAGACAGGGAGGGATAGAGCTATCCTTCCATGGACATCCACAGAGCTGACCACAGGGTCCTCTCATTTATGTCTTCCCAAAAGCATGTGGGCCATTGCTTGGAGGGTGATGGCCTTGACTTTGTACAGCTTTGGGCACCATTTGCCTTGCTGAAGCTTTATTGTTAGTGGTGAGAATTGAGAAGGAAACCTTCAATGAGACAAAACCAAACTGGATGGCACAGCAATCAGCTGGAATATGGAGGTTACAAGTATTATAGTTTGTTAATTGATTTCAACTAAGATATGTAATTGGGGGTTCTCTGGATTAGATTTTATAGAATATACGGCTTAGGGTAAGAAAACTACCAAGTGTTTTCTCCAGGAAACTGGGTGAATGACTGAATCAGTCACATGAGCTGGAGAAGATGCTGGATGGAAAAGGAAGGGGAAGACAATGGCATCAAAATGACAGCATGGCAATCACCTCCCCAACAAAAGCTGTGTATTAAGATGTGCCACAGTTTCTCACACCAAGATATGTTTAATGTAATATACAATCATTACCGGAGTACTGAAATATCACAATAGGATCTTCTATAAAAGATGTGGCTTTTACCTGTATACTGTATTTATCTGGGCTTTTTTTATACAGAATATTTTTTACAACACATTTAAATTGTTAATAAGCTGCAGAATTGTTACACTCAGAAATTATTTCAACCATAAATATACTGTTTGGAAAGCATGCAAATAGGTTTTGTTCATTTGCTCATTTTATCTGTGTTTTCTGTCAATGAAATCTAAAAATTGACAAGGAATATTTTCCATTTAAGCTACAATTTGTTAAGGTAATGAACTGATACTTGCCATGATACCATGTTAACAGCATATTTTGTCTTGTAGGCATTGTGTCCAAGTCCTATGAGTGCCGACTGAAGGGTCAAGGAGCAACCTTTGTGGAAACCACGAGCCCTTTTACTGCAGCAGCACTGGGAGAGGTTTCTCCAGTGAAGGAGAAGGCCTTTCGGGGCAGCAGGAGACAGCCACAGTCTCCTGAGGAAGTTCAGCAGTTCATTATTATTCAAGGATACGACGGCGACTTCGCCATCGACACTTCCGTGGAAGAGACAGCAGCGGCCACCCTGCAGACGCTGGCGATGGCAGGGCAGATGGCCAGGGTGGTCCACATTACAGAGGATGGGCAGGTCATAGCCACAAACCAGAATGGCTCCCACGTGAGTAGTGTGGTTCCCGAGCAGATCCTTACAGAGCAGTTAGCAGATGGTGCCACACAGGTGGTGGTGGTTGAAGGAGCAGGAGCTGGCATGGAGGAGGCCGTTCAAATAGACGCGGTTCCTGACTCCAGTAGCACGGTACTGCAGCAGATAATGAGACAAGAAGTTTTAGATGCTTCTGAGGCTACAGCCCATCCTCCGGAGTCCTCCTCAGCATTAGATGCCCTGCTTTGCGCTGTGACAGAATTGGGTGAAGCAGAAAATAAATCTGGACTCCTTGACAGATGCAGGTCTGGTCACAAAGACTTCTTGCAAATGCACAACCCAGAGATGCCCAGCATTCCCAGTGATGCAGAGGGACAAGAAATACAAATGTTCCATGAAGTTCAGGAGACTCAGGAAGATACCAAACCTATGGAAGTAGTGACAAGGGTCATGCACCCATCGGCTGTAATTGCATCTCAGGAGAGAGCTCAGGCTGCCTTCAAGAACATGGTGCAAGGAGTGTTGCAGTTTGCTGTGTGTGACACGGCTGCGGCCGACCAGCTCATGAAGGAAGGTGTCACCCAGGTCATTGTAAATGAGGAAGGGACTGTGCATATGGTAGCTGGAGAAGGCTCTCAGATAATTATGCAGGAAGCTGGTAGTCACACACTCAGTGTGCAGAGCGAACACATGGATTTAGTGGAGTCAGATGGGGAAATATCACAGATTATTGTCAGTGAAGAATTAGTTCAAGCCATGGCTCAGGGTTCTGATGGTGACTTCTCTGAAGGTGCAACGCACTACATCGTCACAGAATTGCCACCAGACATGCAGGATGGGCCTGGTGTGTACTCACACACCGTGATAGAGACAGCTGGGTCCCAAGACGTTCTGCAGGCTGGTACTGCTATAAAAGCAGAAGCTGTAGCCCCTGATAGAGCAAGAGAACAGTTAACAAGCATGGTCATTTATACAGAGGGTGGCTCACAGGTAATTCAAAGCCAGAGAGATTATAACAAAGTACAAGAAGCATGAAGAGTTTCACATATAGGCTGGGTGCAGAGCAGAGCTGGAAAATTGCCAGAATCATGGAGGCACTGCATTCCTGGAATGTTTTCTGTAAAGCCTTCTCAGTAGAACCTCTTCCAAGCCAGGTAACAAATACATATCCTGCTAATAGGAGGAGTTCACTGAAGAGGATAATACAATTTTGTTACAATAGCTCTAGTAACTATTATATGGGATTATTATAAAACAAGCGTACTAGGGTACAAAACAGGATAAAAAGCCCCTCGCCCAAAATAGAAATTGTTCTGTTCAGTGCTTTCTTTGTCGATGTTTTTGTCTTAATGTTGTTTTATCTCAGGGTAATTCCCTGCCTTCTGTCATTTTTGTATAACATAATCACAGGAGTAAAATAATTGCACTTATGTGTACATTTTGTGAACTGATAAATATGCAAAAAAATACAAACCCCACAATAGCAAGGTAAACAGGCAAGTATTCATACAGTATTGGGTGCCCTTCTTTATTTTAAAGTAGAACAGGTGACATTTTGCTTTCCAAAATCTTCCTTTAAAACATGCTTGGCTAAAAATATGTCATCAAAATAAGGAATTTTTTTTTTGCATCTAAAATGAAAGTTTTCATAGTACTTTACTCTTTCATGGTAACACATAAGACTTTCCCTAAAGAAGAGCTCAAAAAAGCTACACTTCAGAAAATCCTTGATTATACATATTCGGGAAGAAGAACTTGATGCCTGTAACTTCCACTTAATTTTAGATGAGAGTCCTACATAAGAAATGTGCATTTTTTGAAAAAAATATTGTCACTGTCAGTGTTTTGCTTTTCTTATAACTAGTGCTTCATATAAATACCATTTTGCAGTTCATTTTGTGAGCTACTTCTCAAATGTTAGGAGGATTTTTAAAGAAAATTCTGACATTGACATTAACAAGTAGGGGGAAAAAAGGTGACCTTGTATTTCTTGCTTAGTCCAGAATGTCAGTTATTTACTTGTGGATATACTGCAATTGTTCAATGCAAGTTCATGTTGAAAAGATTTGTTTCATGATAATACTGCTTCTGTTTCTTTAGAAAAATTGTAAAATATAAACTGGCAAGGTTTGGGGATTTTTTTTTTTTCATCTTTCAAATAAAATGTTAGCATTAAAATGAAGCATCATGATTTTTAATATTAAACAATAAACAGAACTGGCATTCAGAAGGAGCAAACGAATGCTATCTGTTATGTCTGTGCATTTTCTCTTTTCTCGTTTCCCTTCTCTAGCTTGCTAGATAGATAAAGATAAAAGAATCTAATTTCTGAAGTGTGCCTCATGCATGCTTAATATAATTGTGTAAGTGTTTAGGGTATAAGCCATGCTGACTCTAGAGATAACTGGGTTTCCTATCATGTTTAATATCTTAAAATTATCAACTGTAAGAAAGTTGGGGTGGGGTAAAACAATAGTTCCTTCCTGAAGCAACTGCTTAAAAATGTATTTTATTATAGGGCTGCTGAGAAAAGGTGCTTCATTCTGGGGCTATAGGATCCTGCTGCCTCTTCATCTCTTATTATTATTATTTTTCAAATTTTATTATTTTCCAAGAGTTGAGGATGTGTCTTTGTCAAAACCCAAAAAAAGTAAATTTCAAGTTAGACATCAAGATTCATAATTAGGCGAGTTTGACTTGCTCATCTTTCTTAAAAGTGACAAGCTGTTCACTTACTCTTAAATACTGTCTTCAGCAAACAGTGACAGGATCAACTCCCGTTTGTTATCAGGAAAAAGGTGACCTTTACAAAATGATGGCCCTCTGCACAACTCTCACAGATGTTCAAAAAACTGAATGTTTTTCAGTGGAAATATTTCTCCTTGATCATTTCTCCTGTTAACTGTAGCCCTGTGGTCTTGCAGCTTGGATGCTAATTCTTCGCTGTGCTTAGTCCTGTATGGCTAACCTTTCTGCTGCAGTACAGGGTGTTGACACTGACATGCTGCAGTTTACCATTTGTGATTTATTTAGGATAAATATGTCTCAGGTGGCATTTAATCCTTCATAAAACCAGTGTAGCCTGCAGTGTCAAACCAGCAATCACATTGTATGCACAATGAAAAGAGCAGACCTTTGCATAAAAAAAAGCCCCAGTGGTAGATGTTCCTGTGCTTGGGAGCACTGGAAAGGATTCACTAACCTACCATGTGCTGTAATTACCTGGGAGCTCAGGTTAACGATACTTTTCCCTGTGTGCAGCCTGATCAGGAGAGCTAATATTTTCCTAGGGCCTTTTTTTTTTTGCCTTCTTTTTAATGTGCACTTTTAAGTTAACTTATTAGTGCCCTACAAATGTAACATTAGAAATCAAGGGTGACATTCGTTCCTGTGCTGTCACCCTGCTTAAGGACTCCATGGACTGTCTCAACCCCATGCTAAAAGGTTCTCTGCCATACACTGAAAGTTGAGGCTATGGCAGGTCTCTTCCAGCACCTAGGAAACGTCTCTGGAATTTTTCTCCCTCTTGTGCCAGAGCTCCTGGCATAGTCCCATATCATAATCCAAGAGGAGATGAGCTGGATTGTTCTACGGATTTTCCAAGCATTTTCCAAGCATATCCAGCCTTCTGCCTTGGATAACAGGGAAGATTAGGCACAAGATTAGCAGAGGGAGGCACTTAGAGTAGAGAAGCATCTGAAAAGGCCCTGACCTTCCAAGGGCTGTGCATGGAGCTGGTCAGGTACCTGTGACCTGTCCGGGAGCAAGCTCAGAAGCTGCTGGGGCCCTTTTCCACCGGCAGTGTCCACTGTCGGAGCATCACAGAACTCGTGAGGTAGATTTAGGAAGGTGCCTAGCCCAGGCAGCCCTTCACTACAAGTGTGTTTTGCTGTTTGGTTTGAATGCCTTCAGTTGCCTGTCTCCAGAGAATTCAAGGGCTGTGCTGTAATGAAAGTGATTGTTGAAGGGGCAGTATTCCCATGTCAGTCAGTTGCCTCCTGATGTTCTGACTGCCAGAGCCATTGGCTTAATTTTCTCTTTGTTATCCATTCTGAATAAGCATTAATGAAGTTGGATTATACTGTGACGATGCCAAACAGGTAAAAATGTGATTATTTAAGAACCACAGAACTATTATGCAAGGGGAAAATAAATAATTAATAAATAAGTTAAAAAACAAATCAAAAATAAAAAACCCAACCAAGCAAAAACAAACACCACCATAAGTGAACCAAAAATCCTAAGTAAATACAGAGAAAGAAGAGATATTTCCATCAAGCAGTTTCACCCTCTATTTCTTAAGAATCAGATACACACCTCCTGAGGCAGTGTATTCTGGCCTCTGAATTCAGGCTCCATCTTTGGGGGAAAATGGGAGATAAGAGATAGCTGGAAATGATATTTAGAGAAATATTTCCTATAACAAAACCAAAAGAACCCAAAACCCAACACCACCCAAAGGGCCCACATACCATTCTGCCTGACTCCCAGCTGCACAACGCTGTGGAAGTGAGATGGGCCAGGGAGTTGACATGCTGTTGTTATGCACATGGGGATTGTGCATAGTCCTGCAAGCACTGCTGTCATTTATGAACGCTGCTTTAATACCAGGAATGTTAGCCCTGAGTCCTGGAAGAAATACATTTGTGATTTTCGTGGACAGAGGATTCAGCTCATCTAAAAGCTTGTAGGAACCTCTGTGTTAAAAGTTCCTGTGCCTGAGCTGGACCTGCTCTTGAAATGCAGGTGAGTCCCCTTCAGAAAACCCTGGGGATTGGGAGATGGGGCTGGAGCTGCTGGCAGAGCAGTACAAGGAGCTAGCGTTGTGGTAGGCAGAGGCCTCGTAAAGCAATCTCTGGGGCTTTTCTCCAACTTTCCCTGCTCAGTAGGCTTCCTGAGCACAACAGCTGTAAACAGAATAAAGAGAGAAGGGTGAAGACTGAAACTAAGTTAGTTCAAGTGAGAGGATTAAGTAACACAAAAAAAAGGTCATTCATTTGGCAAAACAGAGAGGAGCTGTGAGTTTTCACTTATTTTACTGAGCAATATTAGCCCATAATTTAAGATAGTGTGTGGCTCACTCTGGCTACCCCCGTTCTATCTTGTTGAAGAATACAATTCGTTTTCTGCTCCTCTAGGGTGATATCATTTTATATGAAGAAAAAAGTTAGCTCAGATGGCAGTTATATGTTTCGGAAGCACCTTCTAATCAGGGATTGGTGATTCATTATTAGCTTCAGCAGGCGATCCATCTGACATGTAAGGGGAAAAAATTAGCAGCTGTCACTGCATGATGAGTTAATTTCCTGATAGGCCTGACACTGAAAAGCCATTTGGAGACATGGAGATGGCTGATGAGAAAACCTGGTGCTGGTTTATAATTGGAGAGAAAGAAAGGGCAGAGAGACAGAGGGAGATGGGGGAGGGACAGAGGCTGCTCTACAAGTGGGGATGGATGTTTGTCTATTTACTAAATAGACAGTTCCACAATAACCTGCATCTCTGTGCACACACCTAGGTGGGTAAGTGATAGGAACCAGGGCCTTTCATTTTCCTTCTGCCTTGTGTCATTATTTCCAGTCATTTGTAATTAGTACTGCAGACGGTTTTCCGCTCACTCCAGCCCGGGTGTACAAGCACGCGATTGGGTTATCTTGCGGTGACATTGAAACCTGACATTTTAGAGGAAAGGGGAGAAAATGACGCTACTCCTTTAATGGTTCTCACTGCAATTTTCTTAATTGCAGCTTGAGATTTCAATCAATCATATAAAAATAAACTTATCTGAAACAAATATTGCTAAAACTTCCAAGAGCACAATTGTGAATGATGAGTGTTCAAGAAGCCTCTTGTAGAGGAAATATGTTCTTCAGAAGATGTAAGCAATTGGCTCTCTGTTTATCCTTTTTAAGAATGGTAAATAAAACTATGGGGAAAATAGGCATTCAAGACCAAGTGCAGTCCACTGTGGAATCTGCCTTGTGTGTGAAATTGGGACAGCAATGCAAAGTCCTTCATTTGTATTAAATAAAGCTAATAGGAAGCTCTCAACCTGGGACTAATTCCTTCAGTGGCTCTGCATGTAAGGTTCTGCTTTAAAGGGGTTTTTTTTGGGGGGGGGGGGGGGGAGGGGGTGGCTATTTAGGTAAGGTACCTAATATGGGCAGCACAGGAAGCCAGGCTTTTCTTTTAACTGGGGAAAAAAAAAAAATACAAACAAACAAACAAAAAAACACCACACAATGAATATTTAAAGGAGATTTTTTTTTTTAATATGGTAGAATGTAATGGGATTTTCCCCATCATCAGAAGATAATTTTTAACCAGGAAGAGGACAAGCCAGTGACTCCACTTGTACAAAACTAGTTTTGACTTTTTCTATTAGGATGTTCTTAAATGATGGCCAAGGATTTGGGAGAAGCGATTGAGAAGCAAAGATCCACTGTAGACAGGTAGATCCAGCACGTATCATGCAATTGAAATTGATGTGTGTGTATACATAAACCAGGATTATGTCCTGCAATGTAACAGGACACCTGACCTTGTTTAAAACACATTCCTGTCTTCTGGCAGCAGCACATTTATCAAGGCTACTTTGAACAACCAGTTGTACTGCGTAGTCCTGCCCCGGAGGTCAGTGTTAACTGAGAGCCATCGGGCTCTGGGAATTTCTGATGAGTAAGAATAGCAAACCCCAAAGCAGCAGTAGATTAATTCTGGGGTGGCATTTCTTCCATATTCCTCAAACTTCTGATTGTTCCTATTGCTTGGAATCCTCATTACTTACTGCAGCTTTTGCATGTCTTGATTCAGCTTCTTGGAGATTCTACACACAGATTCCCATTGCCAGTTTGTCATGTTTGAGAGTGGTTGTTCAGAGAGCAGAAGAACGGATGGCTAGTTAGTTACCTCTGCTGGGATGCATCCCTTGATATGTAAGTTCAGGATCCGCGCAGTGCTCAAAAGACAGATTTTGAAAGTAACCCAGCTCCTTGGGAGGTCTGGTTGGATAACTTGAGTGTCACGAGGGGACATCTGGTAAGACAAATGAGAAATAAAGATTGAGTAAATGCAAGGGAAGGAGTCAGAACCTTTGATTCTGTCTGCTAGGAACCGAGCTTGTTATGGAGCTTCTGAGCAGAAACAAAACTGAATTATCAAGAACCAAAAGCCACAACTGCTCACACGTAACAAAGCCACACACACCAGAGCTGAAAGACAAGGAACAGATATAATAAGAGGCAAAACCCAGTGTGCCTTTTCAGCACCTACTCAGAGCCCAAATACAACCCCTTTCTCCTCTCTGTTCTCTCTTTCTTCTCCAGCAATGACACAGGTGACTTGGTGGGCACATTCCACTGACCCTGCTATGCGCTGCAGGACACAGTGTCATGTTTGGAGATCTGGCCATCTCAAGTGCTGTAAGCACTCCAGGCCAGGAGTGGTCTTCTAACACCTCCAGATTCCTACTGGGGAGTGGAGACACCCACAGAGAAGACATGTCTCATCCAGGTATAGAGGGTTACCAGGGGAAGGAAAGGACTCATTTCTGTGGCGTATAAAGTCCTTGCTAGCAGCTGTCTTACTCTGAGAGAGTTTCAGGACTTTCCCCCAAATCCTGCTAAGCTTCTTCTATCTGCCAATGTGCTACTCTGTCGTGGGGGTGTAGAACAGGTTTGTGTTTTCTGCTCAGCATATGGTGGTGATTGCTGGTGTTTGGTAGCTGTGAAATCCAGATGCCCAGCTCCAGGAGGATTTTTCCCTTGCTAGGGACATCTGGCCATCCTCTCAGCTTTATTCTTTCTTCCCCTCATTTTTGCTTGGAGTCTGTAAGCTTTGCCTATGTATTTGCAGAGCAGATAATTCAGCTGATTTATTCTTGTGCTTTAATTCAAGGTTAAGAAGGAAAAAGCAAAGGGAAGCCTGGGGCTGTGTTTGTACCTGAGGACCCAGACAGGGACATGTCCCAAGCCCACTGCCTGCTCCTGCCAGGGCAGCAGAGAGGTTGATGCCGCAGTGACACATTGAACAGACATAATGGCACTGTTGGCTGGCAGCAGCTTGGTGGGGATGCAGGTGAAGGGAAACCTAGAGGGATACATCCAAACACCAGGATGGCTGTCTTGCTTTGGCTCAGAGCAGCTAGGCACCGTGTGGGGCGTTTCTGGTCAGATTCCTGCCTTAGAACCATATGCAAGCTATGATGATAAAATCCAGGGACAGCAGGTACTGCAGATATTTAAAGCAAATGGAAGCAGAAATTTCCAGAAACATTTCTGTCTAGTACCTTGGATCCACAAGAGAAATACTGAGTGACTGGTGAGAGTCTCTAGATCTCCTGACTTATTTTTGTCATTATTTTCCTCAATTCCATGAGTGAATTTCTTGTTCCTGCAGGTAAAGGGCTGGATCTGACAGGAACAAATTAGCTGCATACCTGGTCATCCTGCCGGTGGACCACTCTGCTGCAGAAAGTGTCTTGCTGGGCTGTGATATGATCTGTGGGAGACATGATGTGGACAAAAGCCGGCTGCAAAGGAGCAGGAGGCAAGTCTTAGGCAACATGCCTGTTGGAGTCAGCAAGAGAAGATACTAAACCCGTTTGCTCTTGTAGTCTGCTGGTATTCAACTCCAAAATTCAATAGACTAAGTGCAAATGTGGCAGAAACTCTTACCAGTGTGCTCCTTTGCCCTGGGTTGCCAGGTTTGTCTTCTAGTCCCTATTTTCTGGGCCTTTTGCTAGAGACCTAAAATGGCTCTACTGACCCCTCAAAGCCCCTGCAAAGAATCAGGGATCCATTCTCCTCTGTTCTTCTAAGGTGAGTTCATGGCAGCTCCTGCTACCTCACTCAACACTAAGCAGCAGGAGTCTGTCCTCCCATCCCAGCAGCCCAGACATGGTTCCTCTGCAGCATGGTAGTGACTGCACCCCAGCAGTGCAGGGGATGAGCTCTGCCATGCCACAGATGGGTGCAGGGCCTCACTCAACACAGCTTTTCAGTCATTTGTCTCAGTGGTTTAGTGGGTGGTCCCATGCCTGGCTTATTGTGTGCTGTTGAAAGCCTGCTCCAGAGGCAGGATGAGTCATTTTCTATGGTCATTTCTTCTGGTACTTGTCACTCTGGTGTCTGAGTGTCTCCCAAGCCATCACAGCTTTGTCCTCCTTTAGCCCCACTAAGGTATGAGGAAATGTTTCTCTTCTTTCACAGATGGAGAGCTGCAGAGTACAGAGAAAGATCTCCAACCATTTGTGGGGCCTTGTTTGAACTAACCCAGATATTAACTTACCTTAATAAGGCTTAGGTAAATAGGGAGATATCCCTGGTATGTTACCATAACACCTTTCTAGTGGAAGGTATCCCTGTCTGTGCTGGGGGGTTGCAAATAGTTGATGTTTAAAGTCCCTTCCAACCCAAAGATGATTCTCCGATTCCAGTGGCCTTTGGTGTCCCTCACTGTGAGCGTGCTCCCACAAACAAGACACCAGGGGCTGATGTGGGTGCTGGGCAGAAATAAGCATTTCTTTGTTTTCACTCCTGCACCACAGCTCTTCTCCTTGGCCTCTGACTGCTCCTGCTGGCTTTGGGGGTTCCTGCTGCAGATATCTAATAGAAAATTTCCCTTTCTGCATAGGAAGCCTGGGGCTCATGGGAGTGTTGCACACACAGGCAGCAATACTGCATGGGGTTTTCTCTGCTGTACGAGCTGGCACAATGGGAAGAGCCAGGCTTTGAGTGCTCCTACAAGGAGATCCTTAACTCACCTGCCAGCCATGGTTGCTCACCTAACACACTCACCCAGCCATGCAGTAGAGAACTGCCCCACTGGACAAGTGGCAGCTCACAGGGCCTGTTCTGCCTGCACTCTCAAAGAGATGAACATAGCTCCCTGCAGGAATAGCTGGTGGTGAGGAGTCATTTGCCTGCACAGTGCTCTGGGTGTTAATTCAGCATGAAACCCCCAGTTCTGCTGTGCCAGACAAGGCATGTGTGGGAGATCTGGTTTCTTCATCTAAGCAGCTTTCTAAGAAAGCCCCTTTGATAATCAGTCTGAAAGATTGCTGAAGTGAAAATTAAACCACTCTAAATGCTGTTATGGAAACATACCCATCACAAGCAAGAGCTGGATTTCTGTAGTTGCCACACAGTAAATGGATGAGGCTCAGCTCTGATGTCAGACCAGCTTTACCTTGTGCATGTCCTCCAACGTCTGGTTTTCCAGTTATGAACTGCAGTAATTGTGATCAATCAAGCTTTATGCTCACTACCCACATATTAATGAATCTGCATCCCATCTTCATTTTTTTACAATCTCATCAAATCTGTTCCAGATCCTGTTTACATCAAATTCTGTCTGCAGCACACTTCTATAATATCCAATTTGGAATTCCTGATACTGCACCAGTTCCTCAGACCAGGTCCTCAGTATATCAAAGAACAACACGTTCCTGAAATAAAAGAAAAATGAAAACAGGAGAGCTTTCAACAAAGTGCAAAGAAAAGCCATTGATTTCTAAGTGACACCATCCTTCCAGGGTACAGAGAGACAATTTTTTCAAAATCCTTTCTGTATGTCTGTGTCTGTATGTGTGTGTGTGTTTAAAGGATAGAATTGCCTTCCTGTGGATGCTTTAAAAAACATCAGGTACTTTTCTCCTTAGCAGTATACATTTTCTGTTTGGGCACATGGGTTTTATGAATATTTGGCTTGACTTGCTAAAGACATCAATTTGACGTGTTGCCATGTGTTATAAATGCCTCAGATCAGATGCAGAATAGGGAGAAAAAGCTTTAGAATGAAAGTTTATTAAAAACACATACATAGAGTCTATTCTAAACACACACACAAAAAAAACCCAAACAAGAAAAAAACAACGAATGTTCCCCTGTTGCATCAATGCCAGAACATTATGTTTGCAAATAAGAATTTAGCACTACAAAGACAATGCCCTAGATTAACTAAGATCCCATTTCACAAAACCCTATGGCAATAGTCTGCAACATCAGTCACAAGAGAAGATATAACACAGATGCATTTGTGCCCTCATGCAGCTGAACTGAAACAAAACAAAGAGTGAATTAGGCTGAATATCTTACTGTGTGCAACGTATTGTACAACAAGGCACCTTTGGGAATGTGTCACAGGGTTTGGTAAATTGAAAACAAAATAAACAGATCTATGGGAATAAATAACATCATATTAGATGTCTGCTGCATGTAGACTACATTAGCTTCCAGTCACAATCCGGCTTCAGTTTTCCCCCTAGTTTTCAACGCCTGTGAAAAGCAGATGATCTGAAACCTCTGCAAAGCAAAGGGGGGTGGGGGCAGAGGGAGGCACACCGTGCTGGTTCTCCTGCACATGCACACACGTGCACACACACTCACAACCTCTGTCTTTCCCTCGCTTTAAGACAGGATCCACCAGATGAGGAGAGGCCAGTGTGTCCCCTGCTGTTTTGCACACACAAATCACTCTTGCTGTTTCTGGACCAAGGCATGGAGTGAAAGCATTTTCCCCCACACACTGATCTCCCCTCACTGCTCAGCTAAGGTGAGAGTGCTGGTAAGCCAGTCTACCTTCAGCCCAATGCACTCCATTGCCATGGCCAACATCACTGCATGAGGTCCTGAGACCCCTGCCAAAAGCACCAGCAGCTGCATGACTTCGATGACGAGAAGGGACAAGAGATTCCCAGGGCACCTGACCCTGATGTAGCCATGCCGCACATGACGCCAGGGGTGGTTGTGGACACCAAAGAGAGGCAGGTACTTTGCTGAGTCCCATGTCTAATTGCAGCCAAATTTAATTAATGTTTTGAAAGGACATTTTTTTAATGCTCAGCCATATGGGGCCAAGGTCTGCTTCCAAGTACATGGGTAGAAACCCACTGATTTCAGGGAGATGGCTTGCATGAAGTGAACTTAAAAGATCAGGCCATATTTATCTCAGCAAAAGTTCAAGCTAATTCATTTTCTCTCATTTTCTCTCTCTCTCTCCTTCTGTTTTGCTTAGCTTATAGCTGAGTAAAAGGAGCACATATCTTGGAGATAGCTTTTTAAATATAAAATTCTCTTTATAACCCCAGAGCAATATGTCATTCTGCGATTACAAAAAAATGTACTCTTCCCAAAGAAAATCCTTCTGAAGCAAACATTGGCTTTATCCTGTCTGAGATCTAAGCACCAGCCTTTGAATTCATGTATATCAGAAATAAGCAAAGATCTGCAACGGAGCAAAACTGTGGCCTCCAAATTATCATTATTCCAGTCAAAAGCCTATTTCTTCCCTTTAAGAAGCAGCAATGGGCCTTGAGATGAAGTGCAAAAAATAACAAGGGATACAGAGAGAGAATGATATTTTTATAACTTTTTAGTCTGAACATTCTCAGAAGAAGAAGAAGTTTGATGAAGAAGTTGGGGAAAATTTTAACATTCAGGTAATTGATATTCTTGTCTCTGCCAATTAAACTCCTTCTGGCTTAGGGAAAGATCAGGTCTGCCTTCCCTCTCCTCAGATGTGAGCTCAGGTCCAGGGAGCTGTGGATGCCTTGCACGGCCCTGCTGGGCTCTGGCCAGCTGACATCCTTATCATTTTTATTTCTTTCCATCTTCGCTTGTAAGAGGTTGTTTGAAGGATGCTGTTTTTCAGGTTTGCCCAGGGGTGTGCTTTCTATAGGCATTCAAGGCAGCTGGTTTTTGTTATCTGACTTTGGAAATGTATTTCTCACAAGGAAGAGCATAACAGAGGGTCTCTTTCTGGCCAGCCTTGGAGATACTTGCTCTCTTGTTCATACAAATCTGAAGTTCCACCCCCTCCACTCAGAAACCGAAGGGCCTGTATCTGACCTTATCCTCAGATCAATACATTCCCCTTTGGATTCCAGAATGCATTCAAGCATTTTTAATTTGATTTCTCTATTCACACAGACGAGGTGAGAGAAGGATGGAGCTGACAGGTCTCATAATCAGCTCTCATCTTCTTTCGCCAATGTGTCAAAATTGCATTTCCATAATTCCTTCCATTAGTATTTTACCTGTTGTCTCCGAAGGCTCAGGCTGGTGTGGTGAACAAGAACCAGATTCAGAAATTAAGCTGGAACACGCACTATGGACACAATTGCTGCTGCTTAAGTCAAAGCACTTGTTCAGGGCCTTGCAGACAACTCAAGCACTCAGTGGGGTTGGGGTTCAGCACACTGGGCTTTTACCTCAGCCTTTAGACAGTCACCAGAGATAGATGGATACTGGGGATGGAGCATTGGGACCCCTCAGCGGGGAGGAGGAAAGCCCAACTCTTCTCGCTTCTGATCTACAGGTAGCCTGTGGCCAATTTTAGCTTTCCATACTCCTGATCCTGTATCCTGCATTTTCTCTGTATTGTGACCATATTTATGGCAGCAGCCTGCTCCTGTAACTCGTAGAATAGGGCATGGCATTATGGCATTACTCAGGACTTGGACTGTGTGTTTCTACTTAGCCCCTTGGTGTACTCTGCTTTGGATAGTGGGAAGGAAGCTGGAGCTCCGGATGTAAGGATCAGAGGCTAGCCCCAGGGAGTATTGGACTGTTCATCCATCTCTCCTCTTATTCTGGGTCTTCCCATCCAAAGGCTGTGAACTCATTCTGATGTAGTTTGTTCGAGGCAGCACCTGGAGTGGGTGATGGCCCCATGGCCAGAAAAGCTGAAGGAAGACTGCAGCGAGTGGTTTCAGCAGAGACAATGCCAGCTGCCAGGATACAGGAGATGCCTGCCTGCCTGCCTGCCTGGAGCTGGTGGCTGGGAGAAGCCCTCCCACAGCTACCACCAGTGCCCCCAGACTCGTGGGTGAGGCTTCAGCTGGGTGGTGTCTGCCCCATGCCCGTGTGAGCTGCCCTTGGTGTGTCAGGTGCACAGGGCTGGTCGTGGCTGCCAGCTGCTCACTTTGCTGCAGTTTTGGGGACAGAGCTTTCGCTCTTGGCTTTTCTACTTCCCGCAGCTAAGAAGAGTTTGAGGTCTCCAGCAAAACTGTGGGGCTGAGAGTGAAGCCCCAGTAAGAGGAGATGGGGAGCTTGACTTTTAGTTCCCTGGGGACCGAAGTGTGTGAGGGCAGGAGGGAAGGTTGTCCTGGGGAAACCTATGTCCTGGAAGGGAATAATGCCTACCATTTTGTGGACAGCACAGCTCAAGAGCACCATTACACTGATGTGCAGGCATCAGGCATGCAGGCTTGTAATCTTCCCTGCCTGGCTCAGTGTGAACTACTTCCTTAGTATGTCCATGAGAAGGAAGCACAAATAAATCCCCTGCATTTTTGCCTGCTTTGTGACTGCTGCACAGCTGAAGGGCTTTCTGGGGACCATCTCTGCAGAGTTCCTCAGCAGTGCCCTCAGGGCTGTCCTGCTGGACAGTGTGACAAAGATGTGGTCCCTGGCAGAGTGCTGGGTGTCTTGGCTCCTTGCCGAGGGTCCCAACGTGCCATGAGATGTGTCACTCTGTGGAGCAGTGGCACGCACAGTGGGTGACACAAATCTCTCCACAGCCACTCTGCTCTACTATACCAGTCTCAGTGAGGATGGTGACTCGTGATCTGGAAGACATATTTTAAAACCTGACACCAGAAATTAAATTTCTCCTCCCTTGTCCCCAGGGACACTTATGCTGACTGTGAGCATAAAAGAAACCTGGCTGGCTGCATGCTGTCCCCATCTATAGATGAAAGCCCTAAAGCACTTATGAGACTTAGGAGCATACATTCTATTTATTTAAAGTGACCAATGTCACTTCAGAGCAAAAGCGCTACTGAGTGTTTCTGAATTAACTGAGCTAAAGCTGTATCTGAACTACCTAATTCAGACCAACAAGGTCCAACCATCCTGGCCATCAGTCACCCTATTTTTAAAGAGATGATCAGAAAAACACTTACCTGCAGTAGGGATGTTATTTGGGATGCTCTTTGCACTTGATTTCTTATGAGCATTTGCATGTGGGCAGGAGAATCTGCTCTCAAATTTCAATACGAGTGCCAAAGAATTTATTCTTCCCCAAACCATGTGAAAGGTAAATATTCATAAAACTTCTGTGTGCAAAGGCAGCACAAAGTATTCAAATGTGTCTGGGTAGAATCTCTTTTATATTCCTCAGGTACAAATAAAGCACCCCCCACCCCCTAGCTCCCTCTAGCTCTCCTTTTAAATCTCTTTTTAATGTCTCACTTTTTACTGCTAATAATTTCTCCCCTTTGCTAATGATGCTAACCTTAGAGCCTGCTGCAAACTGACTTGTTTCATGTCAGCCTCTCTCTATTGCCCACTTTTGTTAAGCCACAAAGCAGGTTTCAGTCTATTCAACATCAGCTATTTCTCTGACTTGAATATTACCGTTGCCTATTTCAAAGGCATCTCCAAGCCCACAGTATTTCTGCACAGATACCTCTATTATTGTCTGTCATCAGGATATGCTGGGCTCCTCTCCTGCCTCTCTCCCCCCCTTGCCTCCTTCCTGTGGATGTGGCAAAGTCTCTCTCTGCTCTAATAGCTCTCCTGAGAGCAGGGTGAAGCAGGTCTTTACAGAGGCCTGTTAATTTTAAAGGACAAGCTTTATATATTAACGCCCCTGTGGCAGTCTGCTCGTGCAGCGGGCTCTATCCCCAGCACTTACCCAGAATTAAAGCACACAAGTACCAAGCCCACTCCCCAGTGGGAGCTGCTGGATAATGCCAGCCCTGATTCCCACCTCCCTGCAGCTGCAGCAAGCATCCCCAGGTGTCCCTAAGCAGGCTGAAGCCACAGGAGCAGGGGGCCTGGGGGACACTGTGACAACCCACAGGGTGTGGGCAGCATGGGGAGCTGATGGAAGACTTGTTTAACAGAGGCTATGTTACTGACGTCCTTCCCTTCCAAAATCAACTTTGTCCCAGGTGCTGGATTCTTTGGAGAATTGTAACAGGGTTATAATTATGAGTGTGGCAACATTTGGACTCTCTGGGTGACTGAGACCTTTTCAGTGGCTTGGAGTAACTGGGAGGAAGGAGGTTTGTCTCTGCAGATAAAAGATTGTGATATGGTAACTATTTAGCATAAATTATATTTTCTCGCTTGCTAATCACTCAGTTTAAAAGACACAGGCCTTACCCCAGCATTCGTTCATCGGGACGCAGCAGTGGCAGAGGGCTCCTGCTCCCCATCAAGCTGAGCAAATCCCTCAAGAGGCTGACCCCTGAAATTGAAACCAAGCAGTTGAGACTTGCAATTGGGGACAACTTTTATCTCTTTCTCTTTGAGACATCTGTCCACTGCATCATCCTCCTCAATCCATGCTCCCCTCCCCAGAAGAGTGAGATAAAAATTAAAAAAGGAGGAAGGAGAAGAAAAACTCTGCTTGGTGCAAAGGGGAATTTGCATTTATTGCTAATGTTAGCATTTCCCTTCCCCCCCCACCCCGCACCCCCCCCCTCTGTTTCCTTGGCATACAGGTAAAATAAGAAAATAAATCCCACAAAGGGCTTTCTGCCAGGCTGCCTTTGGAACTTTGCTTAAGTGGCCTTAAGTAAGATAATAAGCAAGGAGTGTGAAAAGAAGAGACTTTGTCTTTTCACATTAGCAGCAGCCCTGTTCAAGTGGCAGTATCTATGAAAATGCTGTTCAGCCTTTAATGAGACTACAGTGTGTTAGTGTACCAGTCTAATTAATCCCATATTTTCACACAGCATAATTACTGAGCCGGGGCTGAATTATTTGGCTACTGGAGGTGGAGCAGTGCCTGCCTGCACTGTCCTCTGTCTCTGCTCCTCACAATTTATTATGCTATACAGCAAGACACCATTGAAACCTCCTAGTATAGGACTATCTGTCATCTCTACATTATCAGTAAAATACACCACCTTCCATACTGTGCTACAAGGGCTTTAGCAAATTGCTATTTTTATGGGATATGATAAAGGAAATGCTACCTTATGTTCAAATTTTCAACTGTCTCGTGTACGGAATATACAGTTGTGCTTTGTGCACTCCAGTTCAATGAGACCTCATTTGCATTGCTACAGCCAGGGTGGGTGTCACCCTGCTATTTTGCTCACATTCAGCCCCCCTTCTTCCTCTTTTTCTCTTTCTTTCTTTTTTCCTCTTTCTTTCTTTCTTTCTTTCTTTCTTTCTTTCTTTCTTTCTTTCTTTCTTTCTTTCTTTCTTTCTTTCTTTCTTTCTTTCTTTCTTTCTTTCTTTCTTTCTTTCTTTCTTTCTTTCTTTCTTTCTTTCTTTCTTTCTTTCTTTCTTTCTTTCTTTCTTTCTTTCTTTCTTTCTTTCTTTCTTTCTTTCTTTCTTTCTTTCTTTCTTTCTTTCTTTCTTTCTTTCTTTCTTTCTTTCTTTCTTTCTTTTCTTTCTTTTCTTTCTTTCTTTTCTTTCTTTCTTTCTTTCTTTTTTTCCTTTTCCTTTTCCTTTTCCTTTTCCTTTTCCTTTTTCTTTCCTTTTCCTTTTCCTTTCTTTTCCTTTCTTTCTCTTTTCTTTTCTTTTCTTTTCTTTTCTTTTCTTTTCTTTTCTTTTCTTTTCTTTTCTTTTCTTTTCTTTTCTTTTCTTTTCTTTTCTTTTCTTTTCTTTTCTTTTCTTTTCTTTTCTTTTCTTTTCTTTTCTTTTCTTTTCTTTTCTTTTCTTTTCTTTTCTTTTCCTTTCTTTTCCTTTCCTTTCCTTTCCTTTCCTTTCCTTTCCTTTCCTTTCCTTTCCTTTCCTTTCCTTTCCTTTCCTTTCCTTTCCTTTCCTTTCCTTTCCTTTCCTTTCCTTTCCTTTCCTTTCCTTTCCTTTCCTTTCCTTTCCTTTCCTTTCCTTTCCTTTCCTTTCCTTTCCTTTCCTTTCCTTTCCTTTCCTTTCCTTTCCTTTCCTTTCCTTTCCTTTCCTTTCCTTTCCTTTCCTTTCCTTTCCTTTCCTTTCCTTTCCTTTCCTTTCCTTTCCTTTCTTTTCCTTTCTTTTCCTTTCCTTTCTCTCTCTCTCTCCCTCCCTCCCTTCCCTTCCTTTTCTTCCTTCCCTTTCTTCCCTTTCTTCCTCTTCTTCCTTTTTCTTTGCTTTATTTCTTATTTTTCCTAGTCTTCCTTTTCTCCTCTCTTCCCTTCTCTCTTTTCTTTTCTCTCTCTCTGTCTTTCCACTCCATTAGCAAGACCTACGCTTTCAGAATCTCCATCTTTACTGGCATTAAGATTTTTCATCCCTTAAAGTCCTTTCTTTCCTACCCCTCCTAGTTTGTGTTATTCCTTGAAACATATATTTTTGCACACTATTATTCACCTCTGATGTATGATCTTGCCATTTTGGAACTGGTAGAGTACCCCCCCCTCCGTCCTTCCCATAGGAGTTGAGAGATTTGTGGTTTAAACATTTACTCACTTGCTAGTGTTTTTGGGACTGGTTTAATGGTATCTTTTTAATGGAAGGCCAAACAGTACATTAACTATATGGAACTGTTTTAGAATTTTCCTTTTCAGAAAAAGAAAAGAAAAAAAAGAAAAAAAAAAGAGGGTTGTACCCCGTAAATTTTAAAACCAGCCCTAACAGTACATAAGGCTATTTTGTTATTGTGTATGGTTTCCATACATGCATTGTGAGATATATGGATGTATATACCCAAGCAAAGTGAGATCTCAAAATAAAGAAAACCACATGCTTAATAGCACAAGCGGGAAAATTGCTTCTCCAAGTTTTTAACCAAATAATAGCCCTGAGACTTGAGTCCTCTTCTGGGCAGTCTTAAATATAACGTATTCAAGGAACAGTAAAGTGAATTTCATTGCACCTTTGCTGATACAGAGATTGAGTATTGGATCTGACACTCCAAAGCTCTTCCATATGTGCACACGGGAACCCAAACAGCTTGCACTGCCCCCGAGATAAGTGATACCGTGCAGAGCCTTTCTTTTTTCAATCATTTTGGGGCAGCTGAAAGTAGCCCAAGCTCAAGGGTTAAGCAAGGTTGGATTTTAAAAAATTCAGCTTGTGGCCTTCGCAGGTCCTGCCAGGCCATGGGGTGGCACAGCTTCTGTAGGGGCTGATCTTCGGAGGCTGATGTGTTTGCATCCTCACTGCTGTGTGAACTATCCAGACAGAAGTTTCTGGGGGACTCAGGGTGCTCTTAACAGGGCTGTGAAGGGGAAATTAGAAGTGAATAAACAAGGAATAGCTCTGTGAGAGCAGTGGGGCACTGCTAAAGCACTACCTATCTGCACTGCCTTTTTGGCACCTGGAGAGTTGCCTGTACTGAGGAGGAGGGCTGCTGGAGCATCCGTGTGTCCATGTGGGGCCTGGCTGGGTGTTGTGCGGAGGTACAGACCACTGCAGCCACAGTTCACTCTCTAGCCACTTGATTCAGAAATGAGGACCAAGTACTTCAGGAGGTCAGCATCAGTCTGGGTCTGGTGCTAGAAGTTTGGAGGGGGGTTATGCAGGTTAAACCTGAGAGAACTCATGGATGTCTCATTTTCCAAAAAGGAAAGAGTCAAATAACTTGAAGGTGTCTTACTCTGTCAGCTCTTCCATATGGCATCCAAAACTACCAGCTAATTTTTAAAATTGTTTCTGCATATGGTCTGTAAATTATCAGTTCTCCTGTGTAAATATACCATGAAGTTTTTCCCTGTCCTTGCACGCCTGGCTTTTGCAGTAAGGCTGCTTCCCCACCACTTACAATTATCTGTCAAAATGTCCTGTCCTCAGAGCTGTCTCTTCTTGAGATATTCAGAGCTCTCCTTACTTCCTCTTCTCAATTCCACCTTTCTCTTGCTGCTGCTTAGGTTCCTTAGGCTGAGCTTTAAACTCTCATCCACCACCCACCATTGCTCTCTTTTTCTTTTTCTGAGCCAGTGCACCCTCCCACATGCTAAGACTTGTCTGCTACATTCTTTTTTGTGGCTTCTTAAAAGGCGAGTCCCAATTTGTTGTGTGTCAGTGGACACCTTTAAACATGAACACATACCTATGTTTGGTGACAGAGGTACTTGGTTATGTCCCCAGCTCACAGGAAAGGCCTTTCAAGGTGTGACATTTCAAAACCATGAGGAGTGCTGGTTGCTAAAGCCAACCATGACAGGTCATTAAACTGCTCTGCTGGGGTCGGTTTTGGGCTTGAAGCTGAGCCAGGAAGGGGAAACACATTTTTTGGCAGTTCCTGCAAGTCCAGACATGCAGGATGGGTATTTATGAGTGACTGCTCCTAGTGTCCTCCCAACTGCTGCCAGCCCTGTGTGCTCACAAAGAGCAGACCTGTTCAAAGTGGGTCACTTCCCTACTTTATTTTTTTTGTCCTTCTGTAATGTTTTCTTCTTCTGTTTGCACTCTTGCTCCACTCATGAGGCTGATTGCTAAGCCCTGGGAAACAGCAAAAACACTGGCATTTACAGCCATGGAACTCACATGAAGCCAAGCAGCAGATGCAGCTGCATAAACTGGAGATATAAAAATCATTTCACTGATGCTTGAGCCTCCCTCCACCCTATTAGAGTGTCCTGATTAGCTGCTGGTAGCAGTGCTGCCTTGGTGGCAGGACAGCTGCCAGTGCCTCTGCCAAGGCTGCCAGTGAAGATCGATAGTGTGGTGGTGTTTTTGTGATGAGGACCTACAAAGAGCTCCTGGGGAGCAACTGGTAAACAGCAGAACCATCTTAGCCCATTCCTGAATCTTGTAGCCATCTTTCAACTTGAGGCTGAGGTACACGAGCTGAGAGGATTCAGCCCTAATTTTGGACATCTCTGTGCTTCTAAGGCTCTAATGGGGCAATTCCAGCACTCCTTGACTGTGTTTTTGACCCCTTAAATGAGTAACCACATAGAAAAGCAGATGCCAGCCTTAAACAGAAATGTTTCATAAATGTATTTCAAAAAATAGGTTTCCATTGGTAGCTTTGCATGCCATGTTAACCCTCTGTGCTTGAGCACCTCTGCAAGTTACCCAGTGTTCAAGAACTTTGAAAGAAACAGCTGGGATTTAATATTAGGTGCACCAACTTCCTATGACATGTTCAACCTTTAAAAAAAATGAATGATTTCTTTAAAAGGTTGGCTGTTTCATGCTAGCATCAGAACAAGCAACTTGGGGTGGGGGGAAAAAATCAAAAAAGCACCACAAATAGAGAAATGAGGAAAAAACACCCAGGTGTGTGGTAAAATGGTGTGGAGAAAATTAATTGCTGCAAGGATTGGTATAAATAAGACATTACATGACCCCTTCTGCCAGTGGGGGATCTCTGGAGGTGACAGACAAGTAAGCATCTTAATGAATAGCCTTTTCCTAAATTTTTTGCTGTGGGCTCAGCATAAACCTTAACACAAAAGTGGGAGCCTGTGAACTGTAGGAATTATTTATATTAAATGTGCTTCTCAGCAAAACATGGCAAAATTCCTATTCCCAACTGGAAGAAAATCGTATTTCATGGCTGTAATACCATTAAGCAGGATACAGAGATTGGCAGTGGGGAACAGGGGTGGGAGGGAGTGCCACCAGCAGAAGGAAGGGGTTTTTTGCCTGCCAGTGAATGGGGCCCTGCTGAATGCCTCCCCAAGTTGGGAGTCATGTTGGTTGTCATATGGCAGGCAGGAGTGAGGGGGAGAGGCAGAGGGAAAGAGTTTCCATGGTGGGCTTTGCACACTGTAAAAAAAATCAGACTTCATAGGGGTGAACCCAGCAGGGTCTATAGAGACCATTTTCAAAGGTTATAACCTTCTAATGGAGGATGGGATTACTGTTAAAACCACCAGATCACACATCCTACAGTCATTCCCAAAAGGTTAAAACCACCAGATCAGGCCATGACCTGACATGGGTGACCAGGGGCTGCTGGGGGCTGAACACTGCCCAGAAGAGGTGCCTTCATAATGTGGGGAAACACGGAGATGGAAGGAGCAAGTATTGCTCTCTCCACAGTCACCTGCACTAACCAGGCTGCAGAGCAGGGTTGAAGGTGACCATGGACTCTCAAATGGGGCCATAAAAATAATGTGAGCAAGATGTGTTGGTAGAAAGCATCTGGAGAAGATGTAAAGACAATGCTGTTGGTCTTAGAAAAAGCCCAGAGACAGCAAGACCCCAGGAGGGAATATCCCAGCTCAGAGGGACAGTTTGGGTTTCGTTTCTTGCTGAATTAGACATTGCTTCTTCAGGGCTGGGATGTGCACCTACATACCTGTGTGTGTGTGTGTGTGTGTGTGTGTGTGTTTATGAATTAACTGGATGGCTGCTTGGAAATAAAACCAGTGTTAATGTCAACCCAATGGTTTTAAAAATCCAGTGGCACGGTTATGGTGGACTATTAAATCCTATGGCCCCACTTTTTTCCCTGAGGGAGCTGGGTAGATGCATTGTCTGGGAAGTACCCAGCTCCCTGTGGAGCAGGGAGAAGAGGTTGGTATTTCCTTGGTGCTCAGTTCAGAGAAAGACATGGAGGTGAGTGAAGATTTAAAACCTGGCTGGAAGGTCATCAATCAGCCAATCAAGTGAACAAGCCAAGGCCTTTTCTCATTTAGCTGGGATGGTGCAGATCTCCATACTCCTCGTGGCGACGCTCACGTTGCCTTGGTGAGAGAGCATCCCTGTGCAAGGCCAGGCTCACGCTGGGGAAACGACAGTGTTGGCAGAGCAGGGCTCCATGGAAGGTCTCCGTGCCTTGCCGAGGGATTGCCCCGGGGGTTGGGAGCTGCTGTCGATCAGCCTGGCTCCAGGCTGGCAGTGAGGTTACGCAGACTGCACACACCGTGAGCGCAGCCCATGCGGATCCTTCCCGACATACCCTCTCCTACTGGAGATGGAGCAGAATATACAGTGCAATGGGTACATCTCTGCAGAGTTGTTTTGTTCAAAGCAGGCAAATTGACAGGCTTCCCTCATAAAACAGTAACGCAGCTTATACATTAAAAAAAAGCTATAAAAATTCAGTTTTCTTCCAAGTAAGATAATTCTGACATTACTTAAAATACTTCAGACTTGTCAGTAAAATTTCAATGTCATTAAAATTAACTGGCGTATTTTAAGATTGACTTTCTTGCTTGCTTTCAATTCCCAGTCAGCCTGACATGGGGAGGGCACTTGCTACTCTTATCTTTTACACACTTATATTTCTTGGCCTTTAACAGCTTCTTCTGTGGTGCACACTGCTCTGTCTGCCAGGGATAAGGGGTGTCACTGGCTGCTGCTAATCCATTATGGCAAGCTGTCTAATTACCAGTGCTGTAGCAGTAAATAAAATGCGGGTTCACTTCTGGCCTGCTCCTTATCCCTCATCTGAGAAGTGGGCAAATGTTGTATCACCCCAATTATTGCTCCATTTACCTGCACGTTCCCTTGACTATGGCACTGCTAATTACTTACTTTGTTAGGCAGAAGAAATATTGGGTATTTATTTCATTTGCTGTGATGATAAGAAATACAACTCCTATTATTTGTCCCCTGGACTAGAAAATTCCCTTTGCAGCAATCCTTTTGGCCTGTGCGCATAAATAAAACCACATTTTACTCCAGCATAGCTTTGGTACCTGAAAAGAGATAGTATTTTGATCAGGAAAATGTTCTTGTCACTTTTCTCTAGCGTGGGAAAGGGAAGTTGGAGAGGTTTGTAAAGTGGAACTGGATGTTGCACTGGATCAAATGGTTTATTACTGAAACCACATTCTGCAAGAAACCACTGCTGTTCAGCAAAAAAGTGATCCTTCTGGAGGTGTGTGGCTTTTGGTGAGGAATCAGAAATTGGAAGCAGTCTCAGTTTGGGTGCAAATGGGACTAGATACATTTTTCATTTGGGACATTTTCAGGCGTTGATCCTAGTCCCCTTGACTGCTGCCATCTCTTCACTTGGACTCCAGTGTTTTGAGACCATCCTTAGGAAAAGTGCTGATTAGTAGTTGACAAAACATGTGAGTTATTACTATATTAAATGGTGAACCAACCGAGAGAATAAGTAGGTGTAACCTCTGAAACAAGTGGATCAGCCCAGGTGAGGCAGCTGAGTGCTTCCAGACAGCACCAGGCATGCAGGGTGGAGGAATGTGGTGCCTCATGAAAGCAAACCTAGAAAGAGACCAAAGTCTGACTGGCACTCTGACTGCTCTATTGACCATCTTATCACCTTGTCCAACTTATAACAAATGCTCGATTTGTTTCCCAAACCTGTTATATTTCACCAGGCTCTCCCTTTTTGGCATTGTTGATGAGTAGTAAAGACCCCTTTAGAGATTTAGAGTCTAGGTTGCCACAGAACACATAGCTTCTTCCTTTTCTTGATCACCTTCTTTGGGGGTTTTTTTAGTATCAGTTTCCTCTAGTTTGGAGCCCAGTTGGTCCTGCATGTTAAGACTGTCCACAGCAAATGAGAAATGGCTAAAAAAGAGGTTAAATGAATGGAGGAGAATGTGCAAGTTATTTTAAAACATCTGTATACTTATCTATACGCACATATAGTATAATTTGTATTTCAGCGGAATGTCCTTCAGTTTTGTTATGTATGTCATTTAGCACATCGTAGTGTCATTAGCCTTGGTTTCAGTTACTTTGCAGCGTGCTTTCAGGTTGCAAGGTGCCAACATCTGAAACAGAAATTTGGACCAGCACATCATTGGGATTTCATTGCTGAACTTCACTACTTGCAACAAGAAATAAAGGGCTGCAGCCGGCTGAAATGAATGTCATATGCAGTCTCGCTTCTTAAAATATTCAAAATACTCATACCTCAAGGTCATTATTTAAATGTTCATTTTAGCCTTCTGCATCACCTTTAAGTGAAGTGCTGGCCTAACTCTGTTGCCTCATTTAGACTAGAGAATAATCAAAAATCCCTTGCATTTCCTGGCACTGGGAGGGAGGGTCTTTCATCCCCATTTTGAAATCTAAGACAGCCTTGCCTTAGGACCACTAATTTCCAGGTGAAAGGAGCATACTTTGAATACGACTACCAAAGAAAGCAGGATTATTTTGTATGCTTTTGGTACAGAAGCAAAGCTTCAATTTCTTCTCAAAGCTCTTTGAGGGTGGAGGGGGATTTGCAGATGGAGTGTAGAGTTGCATTTGCCTTCAAGGTCTTGCTGCTGAAGTCCCCTTCATCTTGTTCAGCGGGAAGGAGGAGGCTGTGGTGCAGCTCCCTGGTGGTGCACTGTGCTGTGGCAGAGAGGGATAAGCAAAGGGGACTGAGGCAGAAAAGTGCTGCACTGAGAGAAGTCCTGGATCTGGGAAAGCTGACAGGACACATCAGAGCGATCTGGAAAAAGTAAAAAAACAAAACAGCATCAGGAAGAGAAAGATACTAAAAGGGTGTCTCAAAAACATGCTTAAAAAATTCAAAAGAAGGTAAAGAAGGAGAAAGCAGAAGCTCCCTCCTTCTCTGCTGTGCGAAATGCCCTGTCTGTAAACATGACTGACATCACCGGAGAAGAATGTAAACTTTGATTTAAAAAAAAATACCGCTTGCTGCTGCTCCTCTTTGGCAGCACATCTCATTTCTTTGGAGTATTTTTATCTGATTACGTATGTATATGCACATATATAAATATTTTGTTAAAAGCAGAAGGAGGCTTCTCTCTTCCCTGCACTTGCAACAGTGGCTGTGCAATATCCAAAGGGGGCTTCTCCTGAGAACTTCCATGCATTCTGCTAGAGGAAGAGGAGAGCAAAATGAATTTTATGAAACAGTAGTAATAACGATACAAATAACAAATAAACTGAGTAAGAACTGAAGGACTGGTTCAAGTTGTGTCCTTTAAACCAATAATAAATGACCCAGCAGTGGGGAAAGCAGGTTGGTAAATTAAAACTAACGTGGGAGGTGTGTGCGCCCCCCAACCTCCCCCCCCGTTACCTCACCCCAGCCACAAGGATCTGCGCTGGGGGCTTGGGTGTCTTCCCTCCTTCCCTTCAATCTACCTAGCCAGAGCCCTCTCCCTGCTTGACAGCTACCGCAAGCCCAAACTGACAGCTCTTCAAAATCCGCTGAAGAAACCCAGCATTAATTAAGTCATTGCTGGACTGTAATTTCCTTGAGAAGTAAAAAATTCTCACACAAGAAAAGGTTACAGAGACCTTTTCTGTGTCAAAATTACCATGCTGCATGAATATTAATGCTCTTAATGAAGACAACCTTTGCTTCATCAGGAAGGTTCTGGAGCAGGTGCCAAGCCTGAAGTCTCACTCTGTGGATTTTCTACTCTATGAAAGTCAGCACAATGCAATTTTTCCATTAAAATCAACATTTCCCACATGATCGCGGATTTTTTTTTTTCTTTCTTTACAGATAGGCAGAAAGAAGGGGGGAAAAATCCCTCTGCTTTGAAATCAAACATTTAAAGGTTTCATTCAACACATTAATCAGCGCTGAGAGAGAGGAGAGGAGGAGGAGGAGGAGCAGGAGGAGGAGGAGGAGAAGGAGGGGGGTGGAGGGGAGAATCTGCCTTATTTATACAGATCTTGCACGCGCTTCCATAGATCACAGCCGTGTCCATGTCGTGGGCTGCCCCGGGGTGCCGCCGGGCACGTCCTCTCCAGAAAGGCTCGATGGGCTCACAGAGGGACACTGGGATGGGGGCTTTGGGAAATGGCTGGGGTGGTCACCCTGGCTGGGATATGAGCCTCTGCCACAAGCCTTCGGGTACTCACACCCCAGGGACCCAGGAAGAGCATCAGGAGGTTTTGGTCATCTGGGAGGGCATGGCCAAAGCGGCTATCACAAAAAAATTGGGGGACAGCAAAAGGGGGCATCCCCCACAGAGGGCAAGGGAGGCAGTCCAGATGCTTGGCCACAGGGAGAGTATGTGCAGTGACACCAAACAGTGGAGGAAAAGGCTATTTCTTGGCTATTTCTAAGGGAGGAGAGGGATTTTGATAGCACTGCACTGGAGAAATTGCACTGCCTTTGTGCAGTGCTCTTTTACCAGCATTTAGCCTCAAACAAGGAAGGGAAAAAAATTATAAAGAAAAGTGTGGAGAAACACAGAGGACAGAATAGAGACTGCAGCTCTAGGTTGGAAAGAAAAGCAAGTAAAAGCCTCCTCTTTCTCCCCCTTCAAAAAGAGAAAATGGTATGAAAACTGTCCATTAACTATATCTTCTACTTCTACTTATTAGGCATTCATGATCTAATAATGGCTGTGGCTAACTTATAAAAAAAAATCTGATTATTTTCTGTTGGGGCATGCAATGCCCTGTATATATTAAAAAGGTAAGCAATGATATATATTTATGGGTACTGATGTAATAGCTATTAGATTTATAATACAGAGAAGAAACATAATTTTATTAGAAAGAGCAATAGTTCACAATCCTATTATTGTTTATTGCTGACGTCAGTGCTGAACTATAATAAGAATCATGTAACAACTGGAAATAATCATAAAAATGCCGTTTAGATTTGCAAGAAAGTGGATCCTCTAAAACAGAAGTATGGATTTGAGATCCCTACCTGGCAGCAACCATTTGGGTTGCTGAAGCCACAGAGATGCAACTTGAGGTTTTGCCCCCTGGTCCAAAGTTAAGCTTCCTCTTGACCTCAAATGTGTCGTCAGCCTCACTTCAAATACTTGGGCAAGGCCTGGTGGGCTGCCCAAGGTGTTCCCATGGGTGCCTTGTGCAGCATGGCCCTGTGGCACCATATCACTGGGTCCTCCCTGAGGATGCAGGGACACCTGGGGCAGTGGCATTCCCAGATCAGCCTCCCACTGTGAGCAACACCCAGGCACCAAGCTATCCTTTGGGTGCCTGGGCAATAGCCTTGATAATTTGAGTGAAACTTCGCATCCTAAGCATCAGGGAAGGACTTGAACTACCACTCTGCATTTTTTATGACTAGCCTTTGTTTTATAGGAATATATGCATATATACTTAGATTCTAAATCTTTCATTATAGTTGCCCTAAAAATCTGTTTTCAGGATGTATCTGGAGCTGTCAGCCTTCCTGGTTCTCTACCTCTCTCTGTTACTTCCTTTTTTCTCTTCTTTCTAGCAGGTTTTTTTTCCCCCTTTAGAGCAGTGTTTGCTGACCTTCAGGCTCCAAAATTAACTCATTCTCCTGACATCTGTGAATTATTAATGAGGGTGTTTCGCAAAGTTCCTTAGCCACTTGCTTTAAAACTCCAGAGTGCAAATTAATAGAGCTGTTTTTGGGAAAGCTTAATTTTAGCAGGTGCTGCCTCAGATCTTCCTTTGTTGCAGAGATAAACGTTCTGCTCCTGCAGAAACGTCAGATGGGATAGATACACCCTCCAGCTTCATTGCAAATTCAGAACAAAAGTGTCTAGTCAACACTTCTGATCTTTCTTTGTTAAACCCTGCAATGCTGTGAGCTGTCTCTAGCAATGGTCCCACAACTGTTCACAGGTTTTTTTCTCTTTTTAGAGTTTTCTTTCATTATCCATCATTCCACTGGCCACTGATTCTTCATTGATTTCTTTTAGCTCTCTCCTTGTGTGTGTGTGTGTGTGTGTGTGTAGGAAGAGAATACATAATAATGTGAGAATATAGACTAGAGGGATGCTGTGTCTGGAGGAGGTAAAAGTGGTGGTGGGGAGGGCTCTCAGTGGTAAAGGAAGAGGCTGAGGTGCTTTGTGGCTGCAGTGGTAACAGACTCTTCTGAGAAGGTAGTGGAGGGGTGCCAGGCAAACCCAGGGAGGGAGAAGAATGCTCCTGAGCCCATTTTCCTGATCCTAGGTGGGATTCAAGTCAAAGAGACTGTCAGGATGTCCTCCATGTCCACATGCTGGGTGAAAAGCTCTGGCCCTGCAGTAAGCCTTGTCTCCTTTACCCTTCCTCCCTCTGTCATGATGCTTAATAGCCCTCTTCTGCCCAAACCATTTCTGCCTGCTCAGGATCTGCCACTCCCTGGCCCTGGCAAATTTCCCCAACCAAAAATCTAAATCCTCAAATTTTCACCTACTGTCAGCCACCATTGTCCCTTTCCTTTTCCTAGACAGCTGAAAACCTGGTCTGATTACAAGTCTATGGCAAGAGATACCTTCCAGCTTCACTTCAAAATATTAATGGGCTCAGCCATGGGCAAGGTATGATGAAAGTAGGACAGGCAGTCAGCAAGTGCCACAACCTTAGAAATCTGACTCCATGAGCAGAAACCTGCACTAAAACTTCAGCTGTGGTGCCTCGATATGAAGGTGTTAGGAAGAAAGAAAGGCTTGCAAATGTTGATGTACCCAAAATCACACTGAAATAGAACAGGAATAGAATATTTAGTTCCTTGCCTCCAATAAATTGTTTGCATTAAAATAACACAGATGGCTAAAATAGATAATCTTACAAATTAGTGGAAATTCATATTTCCACAGAACTAGGTGATACTGTGTCCTGTAATGATACAAATATTCTTATGGGACATGATATCACACTTAAAACTCTAAATTTTTAAAGGTTTTTCAGTTACTTTATAGCAGCAGAGTGTCTTCAGAATGAACTAGATTTGCTATTCCATCTGAAGAACAAAGAGAAAAATTTATAGAAGATCAAACAAATAAAAATACATTGAGAAAGACAGTAAGTGATGTCAACGCACTAAGAAATTAAAAACTTTGCATTAGTGTCTGAGCTTTTTTGTTGGTACCCAGGTATTATAAATAATAAACTAAACCGAAATTGTACATATTATAAAGCTGCATTTTTCTGTAGGGGTTCTGGTGACATGTACAAACCACGCGAGCTTTACTCCTGTGGCTTATCCATGTCACTAATCCCCCTCTATAAAAGTAAAGAAGGGAGGTGCAGCAGGGAGGGGTGAAACCTGCACGGAACCAATTCTGTCTTTTGCCTACATTTGTTTCCACATTACCTGACAAGCCTTGCCCATGTCTTTGCCGGAGTCTGCCTTGGGATGAATGAACTTCTGCAGCAAAGAAATTCATCTTGTGAAAAATGCTTGTTTTGGGTCATTGGAACTATTTGAGAAATATTTTGCTGAAAAATAGAAGGGAAACTCAAATGGAAAACCTGAGGTGAAGTTTATTTGTGACTGATAAAGAGTGTTAATCTCTATTTTGTCTGTCATTTTTTTTTTCTTAAGACTGTAATCAGCTCAGTTCAGCCTTAAATGCTGTTTGCTTTCTTTTTACAAGTAATTCCACAGAACAGAAAAAAACCCCAACAGAGTTCATCATGACCTAATCATGATAAAATCCATATGCCTTTAAATGTAACTTTAAAATTAGTCTGTGGCTGAGAAATTATTGTGAGATGATTTCTATTAGGTTTATTTGAAGTAGATCTGAACACAAAGGAGTCTCCAGCTTTTTTCAGGGAAGGCTGGGGTCTGCATCAGTTGCCATCACTGTCCCCTGGCCCAAGCACTTACTGGCTTTGGAATGTTCAAACTGTGACTCTGAAATGCATCCCCCAGATCTATATGTTGTGTAAGAGGATATCTTCTGAAGTTTTGATCTGGAGAAATGGAAGTTGAGGAGGCTCACCATCCACTGAGCACCTCATAATAATGCATTTTAACTTTTACTTTAAAACAAATGGGAGTTTTGTTCATGGGGAATCTTTTGGGATGCTGAACCCAGTGGTCCTGGCTCCCAAATGATGACAATCCTGCAAGGATCACTGCAGGAGACTCACCCCCTCTCCCCCTCCACGCCTGATACCTTGATCCCAGAGAGCTGGAACGGTGAATCTCCCTTCTGGCTCTTGCTGGCCTCACAGAAAATCCCTGGCTTAATCAGAAGGCTTGTTTATGGTACAGCTCCTTGTCTCACAAGTACTACAGATGCCACTTCGCTGCACCTAAACTGCTTACGAGACAGCACTCTTATCTAATAAGACATAGCACAGCCATACATATTTATTTATATTTGAACTCTTGCCCTCTGTACTATACTGCAGGTCATGCATCTGCTCCAACACCACCTTATTAATTTTCTACTACTCTTCTCCAGGGTGGCAACAGTGTTTCAAAGCCTGAAAGGAATATTTTCCCTTTTTCTCACTTTGATCTGTCTCTTTAACTCTTTAGCTGCAGAGAGGAGGGGAGTCTGGGCTTCCCGAGCACAGTATTGCAGCACTCCTTGTTGGGAATCGGGACACAGCCAGGCTCTCCAGACAATGTCACTTCTCCACCTGTGTAATACATTACTGTTCTGTTTTGTACCTTGCTAATTAGAAAGCAGGAAAGAAAAAAATATATTTATATATAAAAGAGCTCCCATCTGACAGACTCAAATTACAAAAGTATTCTGATATAAATTATTTAATCATTGGGGGAAAAAAAGAAAGTCACAGTACTAACTATCATTTCTAGACAGAGTATTAACAACCATTTCTTTCATTGGCTTCTGGTGTCTTATTTTGCGCACCCATCACCAATAAGAATCTCTTGCATGATGCTTACCATAAAATATGACTTTCATCTCTTTGTCTTTGCATTCACTTGCTTCATTTACCTTCCTAATGTATAAAAAGTTTTTAATTTGCCTCCCTCCCTTCCTCTTCTGTCACTAGCACTCTTGAAAACTTCTGGAAGAAAAAAGTAAAGACTTTAATTCATATATGGGACCCCATTCTGCCAGCCAGATCTGCCAGTCTTTGAAATACGTTCCATGAACAAGGGGTTGTTTGAAGGTGTGATCGCAGCTTTATGGCAAGGTTGCAAGCCGGAGATAGGAAACCATTCAGACAAATGTGCTGATCTCCAAAACCACGCTTCCTATGATGCTCTCTCTGGATGGATGGGCACTGGGAGGCCACAGGCTTTCCTGGGGCAGCTGTACCCAGCAGCAGAGGGAAATGATCTCGGGGCCTGAGCTCCTCCTGGGGCAGAAGTGCCCGCACTGAGGGCTGGGTGCCCTTCTCTGCAGTGATCACCTTTGGTGCCCTGAGGTTGTGCCTGCCCCCAAGGGCACATGTCCAGAGGTCAGGCCCTGTGTGTCCTGTCACCTGCCCCAGCCACTGACTGGAGCTCGGCTGTCACTCCATTGCTTTCCTCAAGGTGGGCCCATGTCCACAGCCTGTGGATGGCAGCTTGGGGTGCCAAGTCATTCTTCCTTTCACTCTCAAAAAGTCAAGCCCAGAAGTTTAATAAGCCCCATCATAAAGAAGCCTTGCATGGCACAGCTTCCACAAAACAACCAGTGGTGTTGCCATGGGGCTGAGCCAACCCAAAAGGTGGGCAGCAGCTCTTCAAACTATAAGGAGACCTGGACTCTTTCCAAAAGACAAGAGGTATCCAAGGACATTGTACAGGAGCTTCCTTGGGCATAAGTGCTGCTGCGAGGCCTGCAAAGCTGAATTACAAAAAAACAAGGAGCAAATCCCCATAACCACCTGTGGGCTGCTGGAAGATTACAGAGCAAGTTTTCTCATCTAAGAACCTGAGACTGTGAGTGAAAGGCATTTTAAAAGATCAGGAATGGTAACATGCACCAAAACCTGTGTTCATGGATCAGTTGTTTGTGCCAAATCTGAAGGCTGCTCTGGGATGGGTAGTCCTGAGGCCCCACCTTGAGTCAATGCCTGTGTCTGATAAGAGTAGAAATATATTGTTTTCTGGTCACTGTGGTGGGTGAATGTATTTTGCTTGCCTGCTGAGAATATACATAATAAAAATCAGACAGTAAATTGCTTTTCCTTTTACAGTCATGTCATCTCTCTCAGTCTCTCTCTCTCTCTATATATATATGTATATATTGCAGGTTTGAAATCCATATCCTGTTGTTGAATAAACAGCTGAAGCTGTTGATATTTTCGTAGAAATCTACTTTTCTTCATATGAGCTGCGAGTGGGCTAGGAGTGGGGGACAAGGTGTTACCTGGAAAAAAATAATACTAAGAAGAAATAAATAAGGCAGGAGGCAGCCATGTCTCAGAGCTCTCTGGGCACATGAGCACTGTGACATGGCAGGGCTGCTCCCTCTGAAGCTGAGGCAATGCTGGTTTCCACCAGCACAAGGTACAGCCCAAGCAAGACCAATGGTTCATACTTGCCAAACCCTCTGAGTCTGCTTTTTTTGCCCAGCTGTACTCCCCAGCACCATGAGGGAGTATGTGGAGCCTTGTGCCTTCCCTGCAGCCCCTGCAACATCATTTTTCTCATTAGATCTGGCCCATCAGGCCCATCCCTGCAGTGCCACTGGGAAGGTGATAGTCCCTAGCAAGTGACATAGGCTCTGCACTCAATTGCTCTTGCAGGGGGAAAAAGGTCCAGGTGTTTTTTCCACAGCAGAGTTGCTGCTAATAGCATCCTTCTGCTCCTCTGCTCTCCCTTCCTCGCTAGCACCAGATGCTGGAAGTATGAAATAAAGCTCATTTTTCTGACATAATACATTAAGATCTTGAAAGTTTA
This sequence comes from Poecile atricapillus, assembly GCF_030490865.1. NCBI lineage: Eukaryota > Metazoa > Chordata > Aves > Passeriformes > Paridae > Poecile > Poecile atricapillus. The sequence goes on along the minus strand of NC_081250.1, from coordinate 95,493,609 downwards.
TGCCATGGCATAGTAAAATGAAAACCTCTTGTCAGAACAGAGGTGAAGTGTTGTCTGTTTGTGAGCAGGAAGGGAAGTTTCTGTTCACGTTATATTAAGCGATGTGCAACAGCATCTGGGGGCTGCCTGCAACCCTTGCCCTCTGCTACTCCCTCCCACTCCCCCCTCTTGCCTTGTGGAGACAAAAAGTCCTGTGTTTGGAAGAGACAAGGCCCAGAATTTAAGAGAGGTGATTTTTTTCCCACTTTAGCATGCTGCTGTGGTGATGCTGCCTTAACCTCAGCACACATCAGGGGACTGTCTCCCCAGAGGTGATGCAAGCCACTCTCTGGACGAAACTAGCTTTTGTGCTCCTTCAGTGAGGATGGGGAAAAGAAAGGGATGCCTCCTGATATCTGTGCAGTGAGAATGTTAGAAGCAAAGAGCTACAAGCCCTGGTTACCCAGGATGGGCTGGCAGATGCCACCTTCTCTGGTGGGAATTGTTACTTGGCATCTTTTAACCACATAAGTGACATCAGGTTGCCAAACCTGTCAGCAAAGGCAGAAAATGTGGCTTCTAGGAAAGAGACACAACTGAAGCAGAATCCTGGAAAGGTCTCAGGCTGTTTGGTGGAGGAAAGTTCAACCCTCATCCACACATATTTGTGCGCCGCTTCTTCATTTTTGTGTACAAACACATGTAGTGCCAGCTACCTGTGAGGGAGTTCTATTGTCTTGCTTGAAAGGTACAAGCTGAGAAGTCAGGGAAATATTAAACATTGTTTATTAAATGAGGGAGGCTTTAATCTGCTCTAGAGATACTAAATATTTGATTTAGCAGAAGCTTGGACAAATATAAAAAACCACATTTTATTCTTTGAATTGCATTTTCCCAGGGAGAAGGTGGGGCCACGAAATGGTAACAGCTGGAAAGAGTGGATCCCAAGTACATTGGAGATGTGGGAGCAAGAGGGTTTTTTTCCTTTAGAAAACTTTCAACACACAGGTGCTAAAACCCCCTTTGTCAGATGCCTAATCGACTGGGTGAGTTGATATGAACACTCCCTTGGGAAAAAAAAAAAGAGAAAGAGAAAACAAGTCAAAAACACCTATCAAAATAGAGCATCCAAAAGCAAAAAGAGATGAAGCCCCTGATTCATAAAAAGGTATGACATGTTCTTCTCTCACTGTGCCCATCCCAAAGTACTGTTTTGGAATAGTCTGATCATTGGGGTACCAGTAGATTTTGGTCTGGCCTACTGTGGCTGCTCTTAAATTGGAACTTGTACTGATTGAGTTAAACCAGTGGACACTTACTGTGCTGAAGAATGATGTGCTTTGCTCCAGCCTGACACCAGTGCTAATTAATTTAGAGTAAACAGAAATAAAAATGGTACAAAGTACAGTAAAAGTATCCAGCTTGCAGTGATTTAATGAAATCAGTTCACACTCAGATAAAACCAGTGAAACTTAGCACACAGATAAACACCAAGAGAAACTGATTAAATGTCCAAACAAAGACATGAAAACATGAAATCAGTTGGACAGTAGAGAGGGTCAATTTTAAAACAGATTAGGTTGTCCCAGCAGAATTACTTTTCTTTCTTTCTTTCTTTTTTTTTTTTTTTTTCCCCCACTGATTTTGTATTGTTTTGGCTTGGTTTCGGTGTGGTGCTGCTCAGTGTTTCCACCTCAACCTCTCCACTCAATAGAAAAGTCTGGAGCATTTCTTCATCTTTCTCCCCAGACATTATCACTCCTTTCTCTGCATCATCTGGTTCCACCTGCATAGAAGCGAGCAGATCTTCAAGGAGAATCAAATATCCCATGGGCAAACTGGTTTTCTTTGTTTATAACCCTCTGCCAAGCACATCTTTAAAGGTGGGGGGGTTGTTGGTATGTTTCTTTTTTTAAGTGCCTTTAAAGCCAAGAATCTCTCAGATTCCCACAGATAATTTTTTTTTTTCACATCTGACTTCTATCCAGCTTCTGTGAATGCAGCTGCCTGCTCTGAAGACATCCAGGCTTCCGTGGTGTGCCGTGCAGACAGATGCTCAACCACCGATGCACGCAAACAGAAAATGTGGGTTAGGAGATGCGGACAAGAGTGACCCAGAATGGCTGGAAGCTGAGGCTCCCAGACAAGTCAATATATGGACTGCAGCATCAGCAGGATGAGCACAGATAAACAACCACAGATTACAGCTGCACTTATCACCAGACTGGAGATCTCCACCAGGAAAAGGAAGAGGTGCCATCTCTAGTGTCACAGGGAAGCAGGCACGGTGACATTCCTGGCGTTCTTGGTACAGTCCTTGGGCTGCCAGCCCAAAAGTCCACTCCTGTGTGGAAGGTGGTGAAAGTGGAGCCCAAAGTCAGGAGGGAGTCAGATGCTTCCCCAAGCTCTCATCAGCTCAGGTAGCAGCCTCCTCATCTGCAAGGGCAGGTCAGAGCTCTGACCTGTGTGGTGATGCGAAAGGGTGAAATCATTCTCGCTGCTGTTACCCAACAGTGTAACCCCCTTACACCTGGAAATTTGCTTTGCCCTAAGCAGCTTCAGCTACTGGACAGCTTTTACCTTTCGGTATCAAGCATGTAATCTTTGACCTTTTTGCCCTTTCTAGGCATCTTTTCAAGGATTGGTAAATCAATCCCAAATGCTGCTTTTGAATCATTTTAGGGAGAGGGGAAAAAAAAAAAAAAATCATTTCAGTGTACTTATACGACAATTGCCCCTGAGAGAATTAAAATATATATTGTGGTCTCTTCAGTTTTGTAGCTGAGACTTTGGATTCTTTTGGCTGCACCATTTGCTTTATCCAGATCTCATCCTGTCCACCATACCTGGCACAGCTGGGTGTCTTCTGAACCATTCTGGGTCTTTCCTGGTTTATCCTGTTCATAAATCTATTACATGGGCTACTCCTTTTCTGTGTGCAGCTCTTTAGTGATGACAGTGGGAGTTTGCACACACAGAGTCCGTAGAACTCACTGGCAAGCCACAGAAGCACTTTTATATTTTTTTTAATGTGGTATGGAAAAAACTCTTCTTATGAAAACAGATAACATCAAGTGCCTGAGGCCTTTGCCCTAGGTGTCTCAAAGGGAAAGGCACTTAAAAAATGTGCAAAGCAGCAGCCCAAACCTCCCACAGTGCTGAAAAGAAGACTAAATATTCTTAAGGAAATGTTGGGCTTGTTCCAATTTCTCCAGAAGCACTTACCAAACCCACTTCCACATTTTCGGGCACTGTTTTTGGGAACTCAGCATTTAGGTACTTTGAATGAAAACAGCATGGTCAGCTGGACCACCTTATGTGAACATTAATTTCTATTCACTGGACATGAATCTATTTTCCCTGTGAAAAAAAGCTGTAGTGGCTCCACAGGAGCCATGTGGAATTACACTGCTCTAAAGCCAGAGGAAAGTCCAGCCTCTAAGATGCACTTCACTTTACAAAGCATGTGCTATTAATTAACCATGAGAAATGGCTGCTCATTTGCTTTTCAGCTACATGAAGATTAAATATTTCTTAACTCAACATCAGTCTCAGCTATCTCTCTTCAGATTTTCTCCATGAGGCTGTCCACAAAGGACTGGGGAAATGGTGGATGAGTGTGGGCAGCAGGGATGACTGAAATAGAGTGAGCCACACTGAAGAGAGATGAAATTTAAGGAGAAACTATCCATATGCCACAGGAAGAAAATCCATCATATTTCATCAATTCTGAGCAGGTCATCTTCAAAGAGAAGGATTCTTAGAAAGTAAAATGGGTTATTATTTTCCACACACAGAGACCATGGCATTCACGGGCAATCCACAGAAGCTTTCACTTTTACTTTTTTTTTTTTAGATTTTGATATGGTATGGAAAAGAGATCAGCAGCACAGCAGAGGCACCCAGACCTGGGGTGATTTAGATACCAGCAGACCAAAGGGATTCTGATTTCCCACTCTGCTGCTTGTCAGCCTTTCAGACCAGTGTGACTTTCTGTCATGGCCTCTTTCCTGTAGTCCTTACACACTTCTTCTCTGAAATGCTGAGGATAACACTGGAGCATCTTGGAAAATGCAAATAGGAGAATGATATGCAATAGTTTGTAAAAGCATCATATCTTGGATGTGTCTCTTCTAAGAAAAAGGCAGAATTTTTTTCTTGGAGCCACCCTAAGTAAGAAATTGATGCTAACAGCACAAATGAGTTCTTGTGTGGTTTGGAAGCCATAAAGACTCTCAACCACTAGACTGGTCCAATTCCTCCTGTTCTTTGCTTTTGGTCTAGTAAATTGAAAGGCCACCACAGATGTTAGTACCACAAATATTCATGTTCTACTCAGAAATTGAACCTTTCTTATTTGATGACGTCTTCAAATGAACATGGCTTTTCACAAGGAAGAGGGAGACCATCAAGCTTCTGGGAAAGGTTATCAGCTTCTTCAAACAGGCCACAGTGAAACTTTGCTATTTTCCTAGTAAAATATCTCCCCTTTTTTTCCTCTTTTTTTTAACATTTTTTCACATGTTACCAAACCTCTCTATCAGGTTGGTATTTCTTCAGGTAAAGCTATTTCTTGAACTATTCTTCTCTTTTAAATTTTATATCTTTTCTCTATATCCCCACTGTTTCACTAGGCCCATGTGGTACCCTTCTGAGGTGCTCCTTCCAGTTGCCTCATAGGCAATGTATGGAATCATCAGATGACCAAAAGTCACATTAGCTCCTCAGATATTCGTGCACAGCTCTTCAGCTGATGAACTCCACTGTCTGTAGAGAACTTGCCTTTGAATGTAGAAGAGCAGAAAACACACAGCTATGGAGCAAAGGGACCCACGGGGACCGGTGCAGCATCTCTGAGAAGATAAAAAAAAAAATATATCCACAATGAATCTTAGCCAGAATAATTTCCATTGCAAGGAGCAAGGTTTTTTCTCATGTAGACGTAATGTAAGCAACTTGGAACCCTCTGGTTTTTTGAGTCATCTTCATTTCTAGCTAGTGGTTACAATAAGCTTCTTTTCATCATATAGATCCCTGCAACATTATCACATACTCCGGCAAGGAGAATGCCTGGAGGTAGCAGCTTCCAGGGGTAGCACCTATGACAGAAATTTGGAGGTCTGGGAAGTGTTGGACAAAACTTTAAAGCAGCCTGATTTAAGAGTGTTTCATCTGACACAGGGAAACCTGTATAACTTTGTCTGTTTGCTATATGTGGTGAAGTGTTTACGCCCTTAATTCATTTCTCAGGAAATGAACTGAGGAGCTCAAAAATCTCCTGGAATCAGGCTAGCAGCAGTCAACTGGCAAAATCCCATGAGGTCCATATCCATGTGCTGGGAGAAACCTCCGCTGCCCTGCATGAAGTTCCACTGTTGGTTTTAAGCACTGCTCCCAAAATGGGAGTGTTTAGTGGTAAACAAGGGTGTTCAAGATCACCCAGCAGCACGCTGGTTGAGAGCAAACAGCAGCAAATATGTAACTTGCAGCCTTTCCGAAGACAAATAAGTGTCATGAGCCAGTTATGTGGAAAACAAGTTGTCCAACTCCACAAATAGTTAGACCTCCTGCAATCAGCACAGTAAGAGACTTGCTTAATGGGTAAGACAAACTCTTTATTCCAAATCATTATGCTTTGGGTCCTGCTTTTTGGTTTTGAATTTCTGAATTACTATGAAAACTCATCTCTGAAAAATGTCTACCACAAAATGAATAAAACCCTCATAACAATTCTAATCCTCCTATTTAATATGCGCACCAGAGGGTGCTGTGCTGTGGGTCTGAACAGGAATATTAGCCACTCCAAATTACATTTAGATTGCCAACAAAAAGTAAAAGGCAAAATGTCTTCATGTAGATTCGTGACTCCTTTTAAAAGGAAAAAAACATCGTCAGTCTGAAACTGCAGCTGAGCAAAAGAGTGAGGGGGGAAGTTAAAAAAAAAGAAACAGTGAATTATGTGATGTGGTGTTTTTACCAACTGTCTAAATAAAGGTTTAGTGAGTCACTGTGGAAAACAGAAAATCTTTCTTTATTTTAAGAGCTGCAGTTGAAGAGTTTTGTATGAAAAATCTTCCCTTAGGTTTGTAACTTAAACATTGCCCATCTGCTCTTGCCTCCCTCGTCTGCATTTACAGTAAATCTGAGATTTCCTTTTTCAAAAAATACATTTAAAAAAAAAAAGTACAGATTTGGCCAACAGTGTTTGTAGAGATACAGAGAAATCTAACTTAGGGTGCCAGCATGTAAAATGGCATTTTCCTTCTGGTGTACACTATAGGCAAGAAATTTTCTGCTCTGGGCTTTCTGTTGGCTTCAGGTTCCCTGCAGGATTTTCTGATTTCTGGAAGAGAAAGTGACATGGAGGCTTGAATCCTGATTAGGTAGGGTAACCATTTGCCAAATTTTAGGGTAAGAAAAGAAAGATTGGTCTCCCTGGGATCAAGACCAGAATCCACTGAAGCTGATGGGAGGATCCCAGGTGCCTGTGGAGACAGCCGTATGGTGGAGCAGTGGGAACCTGTGCTCCGTGTCCCCTGATAAGCTCATTGCCAAATCATGTGCTTTGCTTGCAGTTACCATGGCTGAAGAGCAATGCCAATCCCTCAGCACAGAGGGTGTGATGCATATCTCATTGCTCTCATATACTCATGAGTATAATAAGACTTTTTTTTTTTTTCTTTTCTTAATAAACTCTCGCACGGGAAAGAGGCTTCAGGTCATGGTTTTGAATTAAACCCAGAGTAACTGCACCGGAGACAAGTCTCTTTTTTTCCTGATGGAAAAACAGGTAGAAATGAAAATCAGGCCCTTTAGTACTATCCCTGAGAGGAAGGGTGGCTTACAAAGCATCACCTCTGAGTGTGTTATTGGGGGTCTAGCCATGCCTGGTCATCAGTATGGAGGCAGAAGTGACTTGCACTTTAAGGACAGCCTGTGAGGAAGGGATGCAAAGGCAGGATACTTCACCAACTCCCAGCTTGTATTTCTGTCTCTGACTCCCATTATTGATGAACTCATTCACTTTCATAAAAACAACTACACAAGAACTTCTAACCATATCTATAAAACTATTTAATGCTCTTTTCGAAACAAGGCATCTTACAGCCATAGTAATTGTGGTTTTACTAGACCTTTAAATGAGAAGCAGCTACTTATTAAGTTTTGATATGGTGAGCTGATTAGACAAGTTAAACATAAAGGCACAATTTATGCATAGTCTATAACCACATGCGCATGTAGTGCAGTTCTTACACTGACTGTTTGGCACTCACTGCAATAGGAAATCCTGCTAGGTACACAGTTTTATGCCACTTACAGGTTACAAGTAGTAAAGCGAAAAATGCTGGGTTTTACGGGAAAATAATATTCATAAATCTCCAGCAGTGAATTACAGTATAACTCAGAGCTGTCTTTGTTTTGCTGGTGCTATGAATTCAATTCTGTTGCCAGTGCAGAAACAATAAACACAAAGACCAAAGTGGAAACCACTCCCCTTGCATTTGGCAAGTGCTTATATCCAATTTACAGCTGGACTCTGAAAACGGCTTCTGAAAATGTGCTAATAACAAAGAAGTTCTCACAGATGCTCATTTTTTGCCTTCTAGTGAACTGAAGCAGTCCATTGTGTACAAGTTAAAGATTTCTTCTAATGCCTCACCTGGTTTTCCCAGTTCATCTGTCTCTGTCCTGTACCTCTTTCAATGTGAATCATATTTGCTTGCCTTTTGTCTTATTAGGCAGCTTGCTTAGGGCACTGTGTTTTAAACAGCTCTCCCTTATATAGTTCTCACAAGGGAGACACTATGCTGCCTAAACAATCCTCTGAACTTAGCTCCTCCTGATCTGGCATAATTATGTTTTTGTCAGTTGATGTGCTTATTGCCATGTGACAAATTCAGGATCAGTGCTCTGCTGTGACCATACAAGCAGTTTTGTTATTTTAAGTATGTGGGCTTTTACTATGACTGTAATTAGTGGAATGATCTCAGGGAACTCAAATTATTTAATTTGTTGAGATGCATCACCCACAGGTAAAATGGTCAGTACAACCATGTTTTGTCAGATCTTGGTTCATTACAAAAGAGCACACATCAAAAACAAAGTTGGCATGTGCTTGTATGGCCCACATCGTAATAGTGACACTGAGCTGTTGTGTGAGCATTTCCATTATCACCTTTATAACTGGACTTAAAAGCTACTCAGAAACGGATTCTTGAAAGACCTCATACATGCAGAACATTAGGAACCCCAGCAGCAGTGTGGAGTGCTTGTGTGCTTAAGTACCTTCCTGATTCAGGGCCATAATGAGTGGAAGAGTTAAGAAATATGAGGAAGAACAGCTACCAAAAATTAATCATTTATTCTGCCTCTGACATAAGAGGATTAGCACAGGAAACTGGAAGGAATGTCTTCCCTTGTGCAGCATTGAACAAACAGCAATTTTCTTCTAACAGAACAAGCATTGGGCAAAATTCAGCTGCAGACACTGGAAGTGGAGAATGAATAGTCTTAGCTGGGGTGAGGAGCCTTATCTGTGATTTGTTAATATGGGTGTGGTGCCGCAACTAAAACGTTGCACCACAAAGTGACAACACCAAGTGGCTCAAGGGGAACTATTTCTAGCTTACACTGATGTAAGCAAAAAAAGGAGGAGGCCTTAATTATACTTAAACACCTGAACCAATTGTGGGTTTCAACCTCCTTCAAATATTCATTAGAGGTCTGGGACCTATACAATGAATTTAAGTGTCTCGACAACTGGTTTGCTGTTCTTCCATACCTCTTGAAGACCCTTTGGAAGTAGTTCACAAGTCCCAGATATCCCTGGACTCAGGAAATATTTTTGCTTTAAAAGCATCAGGAAATCTCTAGGAAGAGAAAGTGAGCTTTTAGGCTCTCATGTGGACAATAAAGACTTTGAATATCCTTATTTAAAATATTTTGAATAATATGCCAGCATAAAAAAAAAAAATCCTTTTGAACGGAAACTGAGAACTGCTATCTTGAAATAATAAAAGATTTCCACAAACTGCAGAGTTCCAGTATGCACAAGAGAAATGGTTGTGTTTTCTTTAAATATGGTATTCTGGGCATTGCCTGGCATTTTGCTACTTATAGTTTTTCTCAGAAGAACAGAGTGTAATACTAAAATGTACCAGAGTGATTCTTTGAAGGTGAGCATGTATATTTCTTTATTTCTTAGTTCTAGTGTAGTCACAATTTTATAGTTTTCTACTTACTAGCTCTTATCTGAACACAGAAACTTATATAAACTCCAAACACAATCAGGTGGAATATGAAATAAATATATAAGATAATTTAGTATGAATATGATAAATGCATCCATTTGAATTATATCATTTATTCATGAATGTTTCCTAGTTAGCTCAGTAAGGTCCTTAATAACTGTGAGCTGAAGACCAAGTGAAACAAAGGGTCTGATGGAAGATCTCTTCACATCTGCATTCAGCTCTGTGCTATTTAGACATGCAGAGCATCACTGCTGAGAAGAGGCTCCACAAATGTCCAACAGAAATTAAAGTTGCTCATACGGGACTGGCCTGTTGGGAGCTCCAAGGCATTAAAATTCTGATTCCCTTCTACCTTGTTTATCTGAGTGTGGTTAGCCAGCATGCCACTCCTAGGGGGATGAAGGCTGGAAATAACTCTTCCACCTACTACTACTGTGAGCTATTCTGCCTAAACCTGCCCCTGTAAGATTACTCAGAAATTAGGATTCCCAAGGACTAGACTTCAGTCACACACAGAACTGAATATATTTGTCCACCAAGCAACATCTTACTTTCTAATTGGTTTTTTGGTTCATTTACAGTCAATATTGATCTGTAAACAAGAGCATGATTTAGCATTTGTCTGTCCAAAATTCTTTTTTCTTTCCTCCTTTTAGTTTTGATAGCAAGGATTGACGGGTGTTCTTTTAGGATCGTCATTCTAGCAGACCATTTTGAGTCTGGTTAAGACAGAGTTTCTTACGTTTTTTGTACTTTCTGTAGGTTCTTCAATAATATCCAGAACATTGTGGGACTGTCTCTTCACCCAAATGTTTTATTGGATGATGAAAAGACAAGTAAGGGAAATGTCCTGATAAGATCTCCTGGGTTTGGCTTCCACACAGAAATTATATACATTGTATTAAAAAAAGGGTCTGTGCAGCCAGAGGTTCTCACATCAACTCATTTCATTAAGTATATCTACGGTACTTTGTATAAGTACTTCTTTCTTTGATTTGAACTTCAGTAAATGTGTTCCCTGGATTTTCTGTGGTCTAAATGTAGAATGGGTCCAGCTGTGGTGGTTTTCACCTTCAAAAGATTATCAAATTACACTGGGAAGGCCTTTGTCTTCAGTAAAAATAGTAGCTATGGTCCATAGTTTTCCAAGGAAGGCTTGTCTGGAGGGGTTTGCCTCAGAATGAAGATAAAGCAGGACAATAGCAAAGCATCACTTACAAACATCACCTGTGAGCACACACTGCATGTGCAGCAAGTAGTACAGTTTAAAGATTCCCTCATTTCAGTGCATTGGTCTCATGAAGTGACTAAAGGAAGATAAGAGAGAAGTAGAAGAAAGCAGTTTTCAATGCCATCAGAGGCTTAAATATAAAACAACAGAGAAATAATTATATATTGCATTGTCTCTGACCAGATGAAGAGTTTTCTTCCATTCCTTAAGGCAGAACTGTAAGTACAGGAATAGTTAGCTCCCTACATCTCTAAAGATTACCTAGCACACGTGGATAATCTGGTTATTAGAAAGACCTGACTAGACCTCTCATACAGCATAAGAGAATACTGGATCTTCTTGAGCTCCTGGTGATGCTGGACTGTCCCCTTGGATTTCCTAGCATGATCCATTTCTGGCTAGTTAAGCTTCCTTAGGGATTCAATAATTATCCTAACCCAGAAAATCACCATTTCCAACAAACATAGCTTCAAATTTGCCCTCCCATCTTATTTGAAATCTGTGCACATAATTCTGCTCTGTTCTGAGTTGGCTTTCTTTTCATCCTTTAGTCATCCACCCTTTCCAAAATTAGAACTTACTCTGAAGAGAAGCACACCAATATCAGGTACTCTGACTCCATGCACACCTATGTGTGTGTATCTGTAAAATTCAGAAACACCTTACAGCAAGTAACAAAGTAGAGATAGGGGAAATATTTTTTTGATAGAAGCCATGCTTGATAAAAGAAGTGCACACTGTCGTGCCTGAAAGTATGGTATTAATAATTAAGCCATGCAATCATTACCTCAGGATATTATTTCTTAAATATCTCTTGCAAAGGCAATACGATTACATATGAATTATATCAATTTTCTACCAACAAAAAAAAATCCACAGAAATAGGAATTGAATTACACTGTCCAATTTGCTGTAAAGTTCATTGTACGTGAAGAAATTAATCAAAGCTACCACCACCCATTTTTATGGGAACATAAAATGATGTGAACTTCCATTTTTAATAAAGATGCATAGCTCTTTTATGAAGACTGACTAATAACACTGTAATGAACTGAAATGTTACTGATACATAAAGAATGAAAATTTTGAGAGATGTGTTTACTGAGTCCCCTGTTTCAAGCCAAGCAATAGTTCCATTTGAATCTGTCTATTGAGAAAGGAAAAATCCAAACAATAAAGTTGATATGAACTCTGTGTAAATTCATCTCCCACATACATACATGTCCAGCAACATTCTTTTCATCTAGCCACTTCCACCTAAATGATCCTTCAGACAGATGTGGGCTGTATTCTCCAGCAATCAGAGATTTTCAGATGTGGTCCAGACATCTCTGTGTTGCCACAAATGTCCATGAGTGGATACTTCCAACCTAATTTAAAGGGCTACAAGACAATGAAGGAATTTTCTTAGGTCCCAAATTCAAGAGGATTGTGACATTCCTATACACATGCCTATGCACATTTTCTGTGCAGTATAAAGGCTTTTAATCAGGGAGGCTGTCTCTCCTTCCCACAGAAGAATGCTAATTAATTAAAGTAATATGATATTAATCGAATAATCAGTAAGCTAATGTATTTTGACTGTGCTCATGTAGCTTTTGCTCTTAGGTTTTTTGGTTTTTTTTTAACAGTCTAAGAAATTATGCAATTGTCTGGAATATTTGCTGAAACAGTGTTTAAGCATGCAGTGGAAAGCAAGTGGGAATATCTCAATCACAGCAGAGGGTTCTCAAAGTGCTGTTTATCTGGCCTGAAAGCAAGTACTGCTCTCCTTTCTTTTGGACAATGAAACAGGCAAAATCTAGGGTAAGCAAATTTTTGTGGTTTTTTGGGGGGAGGTTTTTTGTGTGGGTTTTGTTGGGTTTTTTTTTAGTTTTGTTTTGGTTATTTTTTTCTTCTGAACAGTCATTCAGCCAGTTAACTTTGTTCACCAGGTGTTTTTTTATTTCTCACAAATGACTGTCTAAATTAGAAACTGTCACAAGTTTTCTTAGTTGCTAGAATTCATCTGGAGGAAATCTTCAAAGCCTTTTATCATGGGTGGTCCTTTCTTTGCCTCTTCTTAACCCTTGTTCTAGCTAACATTTTTTTAAAAAACAACTAAGGGCAATGTTTTATAACTGTGAGAGGTAAAAACTAATGAATAATAGAATTGTTAGTAATAAAGGTGGACTTCTTGATTATATTTACTAAATTAACTTAATCATTAGCATTTTATGTGATACACAGAGACATCATATGATGAGTCAGGGAATTGACTTGTTTACTTGTTTTTCTCAGCTCTGTGAATCTGAGCATCAATCAAATGCTAGAAATTTGTTTAGCTAGAGGAGTGATTACTCGCTTTATGCACTCTTTTGGACTGCTACTGCAGAGGAATAGTATTTCAGGAGTATCATCTACTCCTCTCTTGCCCCTACCTCCAACTGCCTCATCCTAAAAATGTCTTTTCTGTGGATCCTCCTAAGAGGGACCACATGCGTCATCTTAAGACCACTAAACTACAGAGATGGCAACAAGAGAGAAATACAATATTCCAGCTGGATAATCATCAAGCAGTCTGATTCACTTAGTCTAATGTTCCCAGTCAGATCCTGGCAATGAAATAAGCATGTAGGAGGTTGCAAACTGATTAGTTTTAATTAAAATAATAAAAAGGTCCAAGCCATGGACCTCAGATTTGACCTTCTTTTATTTTTTTCATGAGAAAGGATATCTGATAAAATTTTATTCTTAACCTGTCCCTCAGGCTTTTAGGCTGATTTGAATTCAAAGCCACATGGATCTGTTTGGCTGTTTCTAGAAAACTGCTTTGGAAATCGACCATCATTTTGTCAGTCCATACCCATAGTTCATCTTCAGAAGTCCTCAGCTCTGGATTTGTTCTAGGACTTAATAGTGTTGTACCAGCCTAACTCTGGGACAACATCCATCTTGGTCCTCATTGTTACATTATTCTCATTATTACTTAGTTTTAAAAGTCTGGACTTACGTCAGCGTTCCACCAGTTCATGTCCAGGACATTTTGTGACATCCCAACCACAAAAGGTTACTTTTTCCCATCAGGGAGAAATAGATGCTGTAAATAATGTTGACAAAATATGGAGACAACACTATTACTGTTTTATTACTACTATTATTATTATTATTATTATTATTATTATTATTATTATTATTATTATTATTACTATTTTGAAGTCTCCTGTATCGGGATTAAGGCTCTGTAGGTGCTGAACAGCACTTCTGTATAGAACCTTGGCGGCAGCTGGCACCAGCTGGAATCCCATTTCCTGCTCACCAGAGCTTCAAAATATGTCATTACATGTAGAGAAAAGAGGAAGAAATGTTGTTTGTCTTCTAATTTCTCTTAAAATCTTCTGTATATGTCTACAATGCACCATTGACAAAATGAACACTGATTTAAATAAAAAACAAGCAAAGAAAACCCAACAAACTAAAATCATGCCTACATGCATAGGATGTAAAATGCATAGAAGCATTTATCAGATTCACTGATATATATTGAAAGGTCTTCCTTTCTGCTAAGATGGAAGTGAAATATTTTTAAATGCTTGTTTTGTAAACAGAAAATCCATGATTTAAATTAATGATTTATTCCTCTAAAGCCAGTGTGGAATCTGGAAAGATAAGATGCACATTGTCTTCTATCTGCTTATAGTCATTTAACTGTGCAATATCTGGCAGTGAATATGAAAAAAAAATCAATTTTGCCTGGTTTCAAGAATATCTCCTGAGTCTGTCTCAATTGTTTTTCAAATACTCCAACAAGTAATTTAAGTTCTGTGTTCAGAGAAAGAACTCGTGTCTCTGTGCATGCACACAACTGTATTACCTGATTGGCATTAAATTTTACCTATTTTAAACAGACAGATTGCAGTTGTCCTCCAGCGTTTCTCTCCACCCCCCACCCCACCCCCAGAGGAAATTATCATTAAGAGACTCCCTGATTCAAAGCTCAAGGAAGTAGTCAATGTACGCTATCAAACCATACTGAAGTGTTGATCACACTCCAAGGCCCAGATACTTGCAGGGTTTTAAGGTTCAGCTTTATCTAAAGATTTGTGAAGACCTGAAAGTCTGGATATTACCAGTGAAGTCCTCAGTTCTGTATTTATGATGAATATTAAACTTCTGGAGAGCCTGCCAAGAGTCACTCACTACCAGATACCGTCCTGGATCAATCATGTATCTTGTAGATTTGTATTTTCTGTGCTCCTCAAAAGCTGCAAGTTTAGAAGATCACAGAACAGCTCAGGTTGAAAGGCATTTCTTGAGATCATGGATTCTAACACCCTGCTCAGTCAGGGTCAGCTACTCAGAGTCACATCCACTTGAGTTTTGAATACCTCCAAGGATGCAGACCTGACAACTTCTATTGGCAACCTGTGCCAGTGTTTGCTATCACTGGAAAAAAGATTTTTCATATATTTAGGTGGAATTTCCTAATAAGTGTATCAGTTTGTCCCATTGCCTCTTGTCCCATCACTGGATCCCTCTGAGAAGAACCCAGATCTTTCTGCTTTAATCCCAGTACTGGACATTTATACACATTGAGAAGTTTCCTCTGAGCCTCTTCTTCTCTGGGTTGAACAGGACCATCTCTCTCAGCCTCTACTCAAGTGCCAAAGGCTTTGAGCCCTTAATTTACCTTAGTGGCCCTTTGCTGCACTTAAACTCCTGTATGTCCTTGTCTCTCTTGCACCGGGGAGCCCAGGACCCGACACAGAACTTCAGATAGTGTCTCCTCACTAGCGCTCACTAGAGGGGAAGGATCATCCCCTTTCCACCTGCTGGCTAAGCTCCTCTTGATGCGTCCCAGGATGCTGCTGGCCACCTTTGCTGCAAGGCTGCATTGCTGGCTCATAGTCAATTTGTTCACCAGGGTGCCATGGCTCTTCTCTGCCAAGCTGCTTCCTAGATGGTCAGTCCCCAAGGTGTACTAGTGCATGGGATGGCTTTGCTTGTCCCTTGGCTGGACTTCACAGGTTTCCCATTGGCTCACTTGTACAGCCTGTCAAGGGTAGCCTTGAAGGGCAGCACAGCCATCCAGTCTGCCAGCCAGTTCTCCAGTTATGTGCCATCTGTGAATTTGCTGAATCTGCTGTCAGAGTCATCAATGAGAGGGTTACACAGTGCTGGCCCTAGTATTCGCACTGGAACTGGCTAGTGACTAGTGACTAACTTCAAGTTGCTGATCACATTTCTTTTGAGCCCAGTACTTCAGGCAGCTTTCAAATCACCTCACTGTCTCATATATTTAACCCATACAACACCAGGTTGTCTGTGAAGATGTTGAAAAGAGACAATGTCAAAAGTTTTACTAAGATAAACCACATCCATGGCTCTCCCCTCACCTACCAAGCTTTCCATCTCATCATGGAAGGCTATCAGGTTGGTCAGACACAATTTCCCTTTTATAAATCTGTGCTGACTGCTGCTGATCACCTATCTTTCAAGTGTCTGGAAACAGCTTTCAGGATTAGCTGCTCTATCACCTTTCCAGGGATCAAGGGAAGGCTGGCCTGCCTGTAGTTGTTTGGGTTCTTCTTGTGCTTCCTGAAGACATTTGCTCTCTTCCAGTGCTCAGGAACGCCCCCTTGATCACCATGACCTTTCTGAGATGATTAAGAGCAGCCTCACAAAGACACCTGACACCTCATTTGTGCATCCCATAAGGGCCCATGGGGCTGTGTCTGTCCAGTTTCTTTAAAGGTTCCCTAAATTACACCAAGTAGTTTCTAAATTACACTAAACTTCCTTGTTCCAGACCTTCCAAGCTAAAAAATAACCCTGATGTGAAGAAGACATTGATTACCTTTTCCTGTTTGATGTCCCTTGTTATATGGGCCCCATCCCACTTGGCAGCAGGTCCCCATTTTGCCCAGTATTTCCCTAGCAGCTGGTATGCCCTGTGCTACAGCAAGGCATGGCCCAGCGTGCCAGGGCTCAGCACTTATTCCAGCTACCTATGAACAGTACTTATGGAAATAAACAGGACACGACAGAAGCCAGGGCTGGGCTCTGTTCTACCTTCTGCACCTTGGGATTTCAAGCAGTGTGTGCAGAAGTGCACCAGGAGCTGCAGAGGCTGACTTTGAAAGTCCAGCTGCGAATTTAAAGTGGTATGAGCTCCAGCTTAATGAAACTGTATTTTCTCCTCTATGACAGATACTTTACCTTTCCCTTTGTCTGCCCTGTAGCTTGCCCTAAACTCAGCTTGCTCCGACGGGATGCATCTTCAGCCAGTCAGTCATTCCCTTAGGCGGGGTGAGCTTCTGTTGCTCCATTTTTGGCAAAATCCACAGCACAGATTTCTAAATGTCTTGTATTTATTTTATTGCATATTTTTTTTGTGCCTGTGCACAAAACCTTATGTTTGGTGAGTAAACTGTGGGTAAACATTTTTCATAGAGACTTTTTATTCTTTAATAAACAAAGTAATTTTCTCAAATAGTTCCTTTCTTACTCTGCTTCATAATATTCAGAGGAAATAGATGGTCTGTTTCAACATCAGGGAACTGGAGGGATAAGAATAGAGACAGCAGTGTGGAAGCAATGGGTCCCTCTTCTGCCCATATGGTTCAGGTTTGCATTTTGGCTGGCACGATAATGTGATTGCTGGCAGATCGAATGTTTAGTCTCCAGAGCAAATAGCAGCCAATGAGTTGGGGTGTAATGTACATGTGGAGATGTTCATAATATTCCACACAGGCTGAACCTACAGCAGGAGTGAATTCAGCTGCAGTGAAAACAGAGATGCTGCATGAATCCTTCTGTCAGCACAGCAATGGCATTTCCAGGCTTTTGCATTTGGGAAGAGGAGGAATGTGCCTCTAGGGATGGAAAACGCCACCAGTCTCGGATTCTCTTGTGGCAGGAATTTCTGACTTGCCACATAGAAGGTGATGTATTCTGATGAGCCTGAAAGTTACATTTCATCACTGCTTTATCACCCGATGAATCATTACAGCAGATGAATGTTAATTGTAGCTAAACAAATGGGCATGTCCTCTCTACCCCCAGACAGCTGCTACTGCTGTAAGACATTAGGCAGAGGGTGCAAAGTGCTTCTGGATGGAAGGGAAGTGCTACCCGTGCCTCTGGAGCTACATATCTGCAGTGTAATGAAATGCCAGGTGTGGAACAGTGTTTGGATAGGAGCAATTTCCATTTGCTCTGTGGTTTGCATTGCTCTGGGGACATGCACAGTGCGAAGTTTCCTTAAGTGGCTGTTTGCACACAGGCAGGAAGATCTGCATGGGAACAGAGGTGGCTTAGTCATACACCATTGCACTGGTGTCCCTGGGACTGGGAGGATACCTGGCACTGCTGGATAAGGTGCTGCTGGAATGGTGTGAGGAGCTGCTGAACCCTGGCACCAGGCTGAGTAATACCAGAAAACAGTCCTTAGTTGAGGGGATTTTGTCCCTGGAAAACAAACTGATAGGGCAGTTTGGGGTGTTTTCTTCTGTCAGTAGCCCCTCTTGGCTGACCTAGTGACAAATATTCTGCAGCTAAGCCATTGAGGCCTGGGTTTTCTGATAATGACTTGAATTCTCCTTCTGATGATATAGGAACCAAAGCAAAGTGCATTGGGGTGCCCCATTTTACCCACTTCCAGTTTCTCCTCAACAGGAGACACCTGGGAGGCAGTAACTTGCAAAATTACATTTCCATGTCATTGCTGATCCTCAGTCATAGGATGATCTGTTTTGAGGAACGCAGTTGCAAGGCAAGAGAGGGAGGTAATCAAGTAACCAGATGGGGAACTAAGATCTCAGACCTGTTCTTCCTGCATTTTAATATTTGTGAAATTGCAAGGCTGCAACAGAAGGAGACAAGTCAGAAAAGAAAAGGAAGTGATAAAAAGCTAGGGGCAGTTGTGGGTAAAATTTAGCCATCTGAAAGTTACATACAAGTATTTTGGTGTGTGAGAGCAAGCATCAGTATGTGGTTTTAAAATATAAAATCTAAGCACTCATTCTGCAGGGTTGAAAGAGAACTTTGCCCCTGACAGAGGCACCTTGCCATCAGTGTAATTCCATGGTAGCAAACACGTAACATGCAGTGTGTCATTCTCAGTATGTGGGGCTGTCTCCACAGGGTTCCCCACCTGGAACTATTTCCTGGAGATTCTGGTTGTGCCATGGGGAGATGCTCACTGCCTTTGAGGCTTCCTTCCCCCAGCTTGGCTTGTCTGGCAGGTATCTCCTCAGCTCAGCTGCTGAAGGCAAGTGAGAGGAGGGGAGCGAGGAGATCCTCACAGACAGTTCAAACGCAGACTAGGAGGCATGTGTTGAAATGTCGTCAAAGTAGCAGGAATTCATTTTATTGAGGAATACATATAATAAAGATAGAACAAAGGGACTGAAATGGTGAACAGATGGGCGGGTGTTCTTCGGTGGCTCAGGAGCTGTGTGAACATGCTGGTTTATGCCCTCCCCCTCTTTCTGCCTTTTTTTTTCCCCTTGGTTTGGTTTGCTTTAGTTTTGATGCATCAGGGTAGGATGTGAGACGATATGCCAGTATATGTCAGAAACTTGGGGAAAATAAACCCCCTTTTTCTAACATCAAACTACTGCTATCAATAGGAACAGCAACTGTTCAAAATTTGTTTCAGAGCTGCCAAGAAGTGAACATTCATAGGAGAGAGAGAAAGAGAGAGAGAGAAGGGAAAAAAATATTTTTCCCTGCTGTTTGCAAGGTGGACACAAATGCAAGCGGTAGGAGGCTGACAACTTGACACATGTCTAATAAATCTAAAGCATGGGAAAAAAGTCAACAATTCACTGTACAAGAAAGCATTACTGGGATAAAAAAGTACAATCCAACAAACCTCTCACTTAAAAATATGTTTATTCCCAAATCTGTGAGGAACGTATATATTAGAGCCTCAATTTCTCTTCTCCTCCCCTCTGGATGTTCCTTTTTCTGAATTTCTTTTTTTTAAGCCGGGGGCACATTAAGTCCTGTGCTGTGGAAGCTGAGGTTTGCTGCATTATAAATGAACAAGGTGCAAAAGCCGAGTCCAGCGAGCAGATGTTGGGAGCTCAGCGTGCTGGTGACAAAGGGCTAGAGTGCAAGAAGCTTCCATCGCACGTCTGTTCTTCAGCACAGAGCAGGCAAGGTTTTAATTTGACAAGTTGGTTGGATGCAGGGAATTCACAGATCTCGGTGAAAGCCAAACAGATTTGGCCACCTACTGCATGGCCACATTCAGCTGAAAGGGTAGCAGTTGTGGAAATGTCTCCTGCTCCAGCCGCCAGACACCACGCACACTACGGGGAACCTCGAGGAGGCTTGTTTACCACAGGCGGCAAATTCCTTTAAAAGGGAAGAAGGAGGAAAAAAAAGAAGTGGGAGAGAAAAAAAAAACATGTTTCTGTTATCAAAATAATTAGGCATTTTTACTTCAGGTTGCTGGTTGTTTATTTTTTAAAGCTCTTCATCCCCTTGTTTTTTAATAGTTGGTATGTTATGAAATGCAAGAATGAAAATGAATGCCAAAACTAATGGAAATTTTCCTACAAGCCTCATGTAAACAGAAACATCAGCATTAAAGTTATGAATCTTAATTTGTGCCACTGAGCTAAAATTTGTATCTTACTGCATTAAAGGAATATAGACAAACAGCACTGTGTAGTGTCTATGTGCAATAGAGAAAACTGACATGGTCTCTCCAATTTATGGTGAAATTGACATAATTTTGCAAAAAAAAAAAAAAAAGAAAAAAGAAAAAAGAAAAACCACTTGTGAACTGGATTTTGCATAATGGGATTAATTTGGTTGACTGTCACATCAACTGTGCTGCAGAATGCAAGTTAATCACAACATCGGTCTGATTTAAAAGAAGAACGAAAGAAAACGAAAAGGAAAAAAGAAAGGTATTTTCTTCCTCTCCTCAACTAGTGTTTCATTTTAAGATGCCCTTTTTCCTCTCTTTCTTTTCTGTGGTAGCTCTGGCAAACAAGGCTTGTTTATATTTGCAATGACCACCTCAATAATCTTTTCTTCCCTCTCCCATGTAGTCTTCATAGTAAAGCAGAGGAAAAAATGTCAATAGCTTTTGCAATCCATGCAAAACTGCTTCCATGGCATGGCACAACTGCATGTGTTTGATCAACACTTAGGCTGATCAGCAGAGCCAAAGCAACTTTAAATATTTAGTCATACAGACCTCACTTACTGCCTTTTCTTCCACTTACCACCCTCCCTGTAAAACCTACATCCAGCACTGGGCTCTCCACTGAACCAGCCCCACCAAACCCTTTTCCTACCTCCATCCCCACTTGTGGCAATAGCAGCCCCATTCTTCTGGCAGCTCTGCATAAGTTCGAAGAGAAAAGCAAGCATATATCAGTTATTTTGTAGCTAATTTCTGTCTATCTTTACTGAGGTATGGGATGAAGGAATTAAATCAACCTTCTTACAGGCTCTCACATTGTATTCTTGGCAAAGGTACTGAAAACAGAGACAGCACATGTACATGACACATCACTTAAGTCCTCTGGTTTCTATGGTTGCAGTAGATTTTGCTTTCAGGGGGCATCCTAGGAAGGAGATAATGCCGTGCAGCGCTTTGGGCACGGTGTGGTTGAAGAATTAGCTCTGGGAATTGATCGTACCGTGATAGCAGTGACAGAGAACAAGGAATCGGGGCTGCTGGGATGTCAGAGCAACTTGCGCTTCCAGGGGACGGTGTCGTGTCAGCGATTCCTGAAGGCCCTCGCGCCACACTGCAGCCGGTGACTGCTCCTTCATCCCTGCCTCCCTCGCAACAAGCACACCCTTCTATCCAGTGCAGCACGCTGACTAGGTTAAACAATTACACTACACTAATTGGCCTGTGTCGGTCCTGATGAGAAAGTAAACAAATACTGCAGAGAAAAGCTGAGACAAATTGCATCTAATTAAATTGATGAAAAAAAAAAAGAAAGTGACAATATTTTTCCCCAGGAAAAAAAAAAAAAAGGCAAATTGTAACATGACAAGTATCACATGCTTGCAGCCGTGTACCCCACCTGCTGAATTTCACACCTTTGCTTGGATGTGGCTGTGCCAAGCAGGGGAGAACAGCAGTGCCTTGCAGTCTCTGTTAGTGCTCAAACTGCTGGGATGGCTCACAGGTCGGATGCTGCTCTTTGCACACAGGGAGCTTGGCTGCCACCATTTAGCCATTCCACCGACGCTGGTTCTGTGTGTGCCTGCAGGTATGTGTGTGTGCGTTCTGACCAGGGCGGGCTGACAGCAATACCTCAGTCCATGAAAAGAATTCCCCCTTCCCTTTTTGCTCACAGGCTAGTTTGCCCATTCCTGGGACATGAGCCTCCTGATGGCTTCTTATCACCCACTAAATTCCCTTTTCTGTGACAGCCACCATCTTGGCTGATCTTGGAGGTAACAATCCCTGACCTCAGAGCTGAAATCATAAGGCATCACATCTTGTATGAGAGAACAATGCTGTCTATCTGTAAGTGGCATTCACTTCAGTTCTTCTGTGAATCACAGCAACCCCTGGTACATTACCCTGCCGTGAAAGTCTGGGAAGACACAGGTGAGTAGGTGGGAATATTCTAGGTATGGATAAAAATTTTCTTTCAATTGATCAAAAAAGAAAAAGACAGGATAAATTCCACACAGTCTAAAGCTCTGCTGCCTCCTCTCTAGCTATCCTCTATGTCAATGGCCTCAGGGAAGTTAAAACCACATGAAGTTACTTGTCCCATATGCATGTCAAGCCAGGGCAGAAACAGGGAACGGTTACAGCCTCCATGCACCTCTATTAAAATCAAGCTGGAAAACCTTTTAAATCACTTTGCTTTGGTGAGTTGGTGAATAGGAGACATCCTTGATTCCCCTGGGAAAAGATTATTTAAGCTTGATAGGATGTTAATGAATAGGCAACCTGTTTTGGGGGTCATGAACACATGACATGAAAACCAGAAAGCTGGGGCCACTAAAATCTCTTTTTTCTGAATATTAGGGAAACCAGTGAAAAGGCACTGAGTGCAAGATCCAGCCAGCCACAGAAGCAGCTGCCATAGTGGTAGCTATATATGTAGTATACAGCTGAGAATTTCCATCCTAATCCTCTGTTTCAAGTTGCTCAGAGCTTTCCAGATGCTTTAGTTATCAGGATAAAATGTTCCAGGCCTGGGCTCTGGCAAAATGAATATTTTTAATAGTTCAAGATAAAAGTGGTTCCATTATTCTTGAGTAGGAGAGAAGTCCAAGGATCAAGGAAACAGATTGGTTTTTTTTTTTAATGATTTTTTTTTCCTAATAGTTCATCTGCTAAGATCTCCAAGAGACCAGATTTGAAGACTGGCATGAAGCAGCCCTTGCTGAGAGGGTCACTATAGATTAGAATACATTGCAGCTATTGACCAGTGTTTTACAGGGGAATTTCCCTGTGATCCAAAAAGGGTTATGAGTCCTTGGAAATTAGCCAGTGGACTTATGCAGTTTATTTAGGAAATCTGATCCTCCCACTCTCCCCTTACACATACACAGTTTCTCGTAGTAGTATTGGGAGCAAACATATTCCTTGTTCGTGACTAATTCAGCTATATAGAGATCCCGACAGAAATTAGCAAGATGAACCAGACGACCTCTTGAGATCCCCTCTAGCCTAATTTTCCTATTGTCTAGTCTAAATGCACATCTGATTCATACCCTAAGTCCCATATAAACTTCGCATCACTTGTGTAAATCTGTTTTTCGAAGTCCACTGATGAGACATAGCACATAATGATATTACAGAATTATGTCTGGTGTTTTCCCCTGTGGTCCTTCAGGTTGGTGCATGCTGAGCAGCCCACACTAAGCAACACGTGTATGTTTAGTGTGTTGAAACTGCAGTAAATTCAGGGTGTGGTGTAACCCACCAATACTTACACAGCTCGTAGAAGACAGGAGGGAGGCACTGTGATGGCTGTGAATTGCTCTCCACATAAGGGACACATAAGGGACACATTCCTGTAGCCATAATTTGACTCTGTTCTGTAAGGCAGACACAGGAACTGGAGGAAGTGTTGCACCTCTTCCAGGCAGAAGGTGTATTCTGCATGAAAAATTGGGCAAGAGTGAAGATGATCTGGTTGCCCATGCTGCAGACAGGAGTAAGCTAAAATAAAGCCACTGCCCCTGGCTCTGTTGTACAGTAGCTACGCTGCCTCTGTGAACAGCTAGTAGATCAATCAAAGTGGAAATACACATGGCTTTAAGGGTGCAGTTGTGAGAGTTTCACTCTAGTTCAGACAATCTGGGTGGTAATTAGTGCTCTTCATACTTAGGTCCACACTGAACCTTCTCCAGCTGAAATCATAGGAGTGTTGCACCAAATTCAACAGTGGCCTCAGCAATCCAGGCCAACTGGAAATGGAGCATAATAGTAACAAACACATCATAACAGAAAAATCAGGGGAAAAAATAAAAATAATGGAGACTATGAAACTAACATGTCCTTTTTAAAGTGAGTAGCTGAGTCACAGAGAGAAAAGAGTCTAAATTCCCAAAGGCAGGCAGGCAGGTAACTGAGGAGAGAGTACTTGCCCAAATTGGACAGGAAGTCAATAGCAGGGCTTAACTTTGATCTCCTGACTTGCAATCATCTTATGATACAACTATAAAATCAAGCCTTTCCCCAGGGCTTCTCAGAAAAGGTGAGTAATTTCTGTCCCTTAGCAGACACTTGTCCACTTGGCTGGACATCAGAGAGCATCAGCACCTGCAGCAACCTTCAACCCATGGGATAGGGCAAGGAGAGCACTGCGGGAATGCTGCATCCCAGATTCACTTTGTGGGAAGGTTGGACAACTTCTGTGTGAATAACTGACTGACTTGTTGCTAGGGAACAGTTGGGAGGCATGCTTTTGATCTCCCATATGCTTACTACTAATAAATAAACAAATAACAATAATTACAACAAACCCCAAGCCTGTTGTATCTCCAAGATTAATTAATGATGAAATACAGCTGAAATTCTGCAAAAGAAGGCAGCAAGGTGGGTTAGATTTCATATTTTCCTGCTGTGTATGGAAATGATGGTTGAAATTAACATTTTTTTTTCCTTCTTAAAATTTACCTTAGCTGGATCAGGTTAGTGGGAGGAGAGGGGGAGTATTCCTTTCACAGACAGAGGATGAGAAGGAAGACAGTAAATCTCCCCATGCCAGTTTTACTCGCATCCAGTTTTTCCTGCCTAGTACAGTTAAGTTTTTTAGATACTTTACTTGCATTTCTAATTCAGTTATTCTTCTGAAATTTATTCAAAGGATTTATGCTTATGAAATTATAATATAATGCTGCCTATATGCCAATGAGCTGCAGGCAAAGAAAATAATTTTCTTCAATTTACAGTTATGAGGCTGGAAGAAAATGATGCCTTCTTATCACCTCTTTTTCTTTGTATGCCTCGGTATTTTTTTAAGTCTTCAGAAGGCAGGAGCTGATGATGAATTCTTAAGCAGATCACACTGATAATTGTATTTCAGAACTGTCAGCTCTGTGAAGACTGTCCACGGAGGTGTCTCAGTTCACTTGAGCTATTTGTGTCACTGCTTCTCCAGGAACTCAGCCCTCAATAAAACCCAAATCACTGGGGATATTGTTAAGTCTTCTGAAAGGATTATTAGATCGAAGGAAAATTTATGGATGACACTTTGTAACAATTAATCAGGAAGTGTTGATGAAGTTAAGTTGGTTCTTTATTCTTGAACAGAAAAAAAAAAAATACGCAGCCCCTGTACAAATTGTCAAATGGCCTATTTTGTCACTCGGTTTGATTAATGGACTATTTGGAGTCCCCAAAAAGTCCTAGTACAAATAAAAAAGAATCATAAATATTGAATAAGCTCACAGCATGGTTAACCTTGACTATGTTTTGGAACATTCTTGGAGAAAACTTTGCTATTCAGAAAATAAATTGCTAAGGGGATTAAAAAAAAATAAAAAATTGGAGATTTTGGAAAATGTCACCTACTCAACCTTGTCATCCTGATTAGCCTGTCATGATAAATTAGCTTTAGTTAGCTTTGCAATCAGGTCAGAAATTGCTGGTATAGTACCACATTTTGCAAGTGGGGCTACACCTGGTCCACAAGAGGGGCACAGGATGGCAAGGAAAATACTCCTACTCTTGGTGCTTTGTATGTCAGACAGTGCTGGGACTGCTAACAGGCTATTATCCTTTTGTACAGTAATTTATGGAAATGGAGCCCAAGGAGTGCTGAGAGCATGGGAGTCATGGTGCCATAAGGTTGTTTCTGAAAGGTTGGGTGAAAGATGTCCGGTGATCTGTGTATATGCAAATGACAAGACCAAAGCCTCAGCTGCAGAGAACAGGCACACACACACACACACACACACGCTCACACACACACACACACACACACACACACACACACACACATATTCATGCGTATTCAGGACACGCAGTTTCCATCTTTTCCTCCTGTTCTTCTGTCTCTCTATTTGCAACTCTGGTGCCCTCCTTCCCCCAGAGCTCCCCCCCATTGCTTGATGCAGCTGTTTAGTCCTGACAGGACCGACCAGTCATTTTTGCTAACCTCTGATAGCATCTAGGTCAGCGTGATCCCAAACTGGTTTGCTTTTGTTCTCGGTTAACAAGAAATACAATGCTATTAGTTTAGGCTGGGATTCC
Organism: Poecile atricapillus; assembly: GCF_030490865.1. Taxonomy (NCBI): domain Eukaryota; kingdom Metazoa; phylum Chordata; class Aves; order Passeriformes; family Paridae; genus Poecile; species Poecile atricapillus. Next base: position 95,467,460 of record NC_081250.1, on the reverse strand, counting down.
ACAAAGCTCTTAAACTCCACGTGCTTCACTCCAAGAATGCAAGCAATTCCACCCTTCTCCTTCAGCAGGGCACTTAGCATGGCCAGCTTAAAATTAGGCACATGTGAGACATTTTTGGGCTGAATCAGGCCCTCACTGAGGAGAAATAGTGCCACTTTACATTTTGTTTAGTTGGTCCATTTTTCCAGCATGTGTCATATGCCAGCTCACTACCCCATCTCAGATGGCATACATGCAATAATGTACTTGAAAGCAAGGCTCAGGAAGTGGGAGAGACTGAGAAATCTGTGCAACTATTTCCAATAGCTGTACAATAATAAATGCTCATCAGATTTTGTTAAATCTCTGAATGTACCACAGGAATTCAAACAAGGGAATTGGTTTTTTGTGTCATCCCTTTCCATTTTGAGCTATAAATATTACTTTGCAATTGATTTTTATCCCCAGTTATCCATGATCACAGGTAGCCCTCTGTCTCCCACTGAAGAATCACACTGCAGGAACAGAGAGGGCTGGGCTAGAGGTGGCACATGGTGCATTGGGCACCTGTCTAGGGAAACCAAGGTGATGGCTCCGATTGCTCCCTGTTGCCTTCTGTTGCCATTTGGTCAGTGGTCACCAAAGGGAAATGCTTTTCTCAGAAAGGTCTGCCTCAGAAAAGTAACGACAGGAAAGTTGCAGAGATGGTTTGGTCCATTTTCAGACTTGTACTTCAAACCGGTCATGCAGCATGTGGGAAAGAACAGGGAAGCACCAAGTTTTCAAAGGCTCTGGGTATTTATTTAGGATATACAACTGAAAGTCTTTTATAAAATAGTTCCATAATTATACAGTGCTATGTCCTGTGGTAAAAAAAAATCCCATGGACATTACCAGCCTCAACTGGGCTGGGGTGAGGCAGGAGTTTGGTGGGGAAGATGACAGAGAGGTTCTGCTAAGGAGGGTGCAGTTCAGCCAGCAGGCAGGACTTCCCCCCAGTGCTCTGCTTGGCCACACCACCTCCCTGGAGTAAACACCCTGCTGAAGACATCTTCTTGCAGTTTTCTCAGCAAGGTGTAAAGCCAAGATCTGGCAGTGATTATTAAGGATGGGAAGAGAGGGTGCCAAGATGATGGATCCAGGCTCTTCTCAGTGGTGCCAAGCAGTAGGACAAAAGGCAATGGACAGAATTACAGACCACAGTGTTGTTAGGGTTGAATGGGACCTCTGGAGATCATCTAGACCAACTTCCCTGCCAAGGGAGGATCACCTGGAACAGGATACACAGAAGTGTGTGCAGTTGTGTTTGAAATATCTCCAGAGAGGAAGACTCCACCACCTCTCCAGTCAGCCTGTTTCAGTACTTTGCCACTCTCAATGTAGAGAAGTTCTTCTTCATGTTGAGGTGAAGCTTCTTGTGTTTTAGTTTATGGCTACTGCTCCTCATCCTGTCACTGGGCACCACTGTAAACAGTCTGTCATCATCTTCTTGGCAGCTGCCTTGGAGATTACATGCATTAATGAGATCCCCTCTTCAGTCTTCTCTTCAACTGACTAAGGAGCTCCAGTTCCCACAGTTTCTTCTCATAAGAGATGGTCCAGACCCCAAATCATTCTTTTAGCCCTCCTCTGGACCCTCTCCAGTAGCTCCTTGTCTTTTTTGTCTTGAGGATCCTAAGAACTGGACACAGCACTCCAGATACAGCCTCACTAGGGCACAGTAGAGGGTCAAGATCATCTCCCTTGACCTGCTGGCCAAACTCTTTGCAATGTATTCCACGATCCACTCAAGGAATCCCTGGCCACAAGGACACATTGCCAGCTCATGCCAACTTGTCACCCACCAGGACTCACAGGTTCTTCTTTATGTGCAGGTGACCATGTACTGGAACAGGTTGCCCAGAGAGGGTGTGGAATCTCTCTCACCGGAGATATTCAAGAACCATCTGAACTGAGTAGTCTAGGGGACTCTCCTCGAGCAGGAAGGCTGGATCAGAGCAGGAGGTTGGACCCACTATGGTCCCTTCCAACTTTACAACTTTTATGTGATTCTGAGAATTTTCACCGGAGCTGGGTGATAATTCTGGTTAAATTCCAGTCCTAGTAATTGCACTCTACCTGAAGGAATTCCTGCTGCTGATTCACCTGTGAAAGCCACAGTGGTCCCAGGCAGAGCCACCCAGGGTTGTCACAACAGGCTGCATAACTGGCTTTGGGATGAGGCTCTTTCTTGCTGAATTGCAGGGATTCTTGCTGATGTGTTCTGTGTCGGATTTAGACATTTACTAGGTCAGGGAGACTGAGCGAAACTGAACAGATTGTTCAGCTCAGTTGTTGGCATGGTCACAGGAGAGAGAAAAAACTTGTGCTCCATTTCCTGAGTTGGTTGAGTCTCTGGAGCACATCTAGGACCCAGAGCCTTCTCTTGATAGTGAATAATACCTTCTGTGTCAAATGTAGTACTAAGAGTGCTTAGATCATGATCTCTTTGCTCCTGTAGATGTAAAGTTTTAGGTACTTGGAGGCACCTAAAACCTCCAAGTAGTGGGAAGTTGTGAATCAAATTTGGTGCTAGCAGGACTCACAGGCTGCAGAGCAATGCCTCTACTCTTTGTGCAAGAGATCCTAGAAAATAAGGCACAAGAAAGCAGTGCAGCTAGTGAGAAAGAAAGGCTTTCAGGTGTAGAGGTTATGATGGCCAGTCAAGAACAGGGTGTCTGAGTTTTCTCACTGCATTTAATTTATGGTAAGCAAAACAGCTTCACAAAGGGGATCCCTATTCAAAAAAAGTCAGTATATTTTTGTGGTTAGGACCTTCCGAAAAAGTGTGCAATTGAATCACCTTGGAAGAAATGAATTCAAGTTTATCCCTGCTTGCATCTCAGGCAGGTGCTCAGAACATGTCTTTTTCAGGGCTACCAGACTGAGTCCTCCATGGTACAAGGAAGGGATACCTTGCGCATGAATGTCAGCATGGCTTAAAGATAGACCAGGCAAGTACCACTGCAGTACCCGGTGGTAGGGGTGTGTCTTGCACAAAAGGACACATACATGGAGAACTTGTTGCCTGGAGAACCTTACCACTGCTGGAAGAGATGCAGACCTGGGGCCTCCTTGATACTTTGCTGGTGAGTAGAGGTTTGGAGATGTCAGAATTGGTGATTTTTCATTACCTATCCATGACATGCTTGAGTAAATACTGCAAGGAGTCTTCCAACATATGAACTCATAGGAAGGCTTTTCTTTGCAGCTCCTTTGGAGCAGATCAAAATGCTTCACTTTCTAAAATAAACTGTTCCTTGTGTCTTTTGTAAAGCTGGCAAAAGATTAAGATCAACCTCAGCCCACATTTTCTTCTAACTTTTCCAAACCGACGTTAAAATAAAACACCCTTTACTAAACATTAGTTAGGATTTTTCTTTTGATGACTCTATGCTCCCAAAAGACAGCTCAAATCCAGGAAACATGAGGAAAGATTCCACCACTTGAAGGGTGAAGATTTCATTGTTATTGTTTGCCAGTGAAACAACAATGCATAAGAAAACATGTATACTTAATAATGTTAATTGCATTATAAAGAGCACCAGGCATCCTATAAAAACTTGTTGCCTAAATGTGTCTGTAACAATTTATCAGTAAATGATCTTCATGCAAAAGAGCCAACACAATTAGATGGGGGCTGACTGAGCTCTGCACTCCTTTCACATGCTGTGTAGTAATACAGATCCCCGAGAAAATAAAAAAAGTCCTCAAATCTCAAAATGCTAAATCAGTGGTTTAGCTGTTTCACTAGGGTCCTTTCTGTGTTTATTTGCCATATTTTAGAAAGCATGTTACACATTATTCATTTTTTTACCTTCTCTTCATTCATTGCCTGTGCTATGGTTTGGCTACATGTACCTAAGAGCAAACCCCCTGCAGAAGAATTTGCATTGGCTAGAACTGAATCAACAAATAAGTTTCCTCTGAAAGTGGACATATTTATTCTCCAGGTTAAGGCTGACTTTTATTTATTTATTTATTTTTTTAAGCTTCTTTGACCAACAGGCAAAACCTACTTATGGTAATGAAATAACATTGACTTACCCCACCTCAGTTTTGGTTTTGTGATTACAAGTTAGTGCCTTAATTTAATCTAACCCTTACACCACCATCTGATTTTGAAGATATCAAGTAAATGGCAGGTATATGGTATTCTCCCTTTTAAGAGATACTGTGATTTTATACACTAGGATAACACCTGTGGATCAAGCCACTCTGAGCTTTGGATAACTGCAGAATGGGAGTATCGTGAAGATGTGACAAGAGATTCGCTTATATTTCTTTCCAAGAAAATGTATGTAAGTTTTGGTGGCTGCTTAGTGTTTCTATAGGCTGGAATTGTGTTACTCATGGGATGTGGAATATAATGTTGATTTTGTGTTTTGACTCTTCAATTCTTCTGTTAATGCAAAGAGAGGAGAAAGCAAGAGGCTCTTGCTCTTCACAGATGGGAAGATATTGTCTTTGATCTTAATGCTAGAACTAGTAATTAAATGTTGTTTTCCTGGCTTTTAATGTGTGAATGAGTTGAAAGATGCCCTCAACTAGGCTAACAAGCCATGTGTAGTAGGTGAACGATGTTTTGTGTAGCTCATTCTCGACACATTTATGATATAAAACAAATGTATGAAGGTCTTTTGATCCGTGAGCTAAGGCTGCCTATGTTGACAGAGACAAGGCAGCAGTATCTGGAGGTTTTGTAGAGTATCCACATGTTCTGTTGTCTCCCTGCCTCTACCCTGTTTTTGCTTATCTTTCTGTTTGTTAGGTACAGGGTTTTCTGCTAAAATAGTGTTAATATTCACTTCATGTGAGCTTCACAATTACATCTCCCCTGAGTGGAAATGGCATGGTGAAATCTTTTTAGACCTGTGGTGTCTACATTTGGGCTTGGAAAAAGGGCAGCTTTTATGGCCATGCAGCTGCACAAAAACTACTTGTTTCCTCTTTATCAATGAATGGCACCAAGTGCTCAAAGAATTCAGCAGCTGTATTTTGCTTGGAATTATATGTGAAGGAAAATCCTCCTTCTTGTCATTTTATTTATCATTAACAGCCATTTTAATTTCTTCCCAGAGGCAATTATACTGATATCACCACATCTAAATCAGAAATGACACTGCAGTGGTTATGTTATGTTATGTTGACTGGGCATCACCTAATTTTTAAGTGGCATTCTTGCCCCATCATTGTGATTATATCCCTTTCTAAAAAGTAATGTAAGAAAAGATCTGCATAATAGGAAAACATACATATTAATATATTCCATGACAAACATGTTAACTTTACATATTAATCATGGTAAATAGAAGTCATGTTTTACATTTTTCCTCTTCAGTACACTGTTCTCTTGACAGTTTGCTTTCCCTCTGGTTCTGTTCTTTCCAGTCCTGGTGTACATTCCACTGCCTCTGGTCACCCTGTTAGTTGCAGAAGGAGAAGGCAGGTCACATCTGCCTGGTTAAAAGGAAAAAAAGGAAAAACAGTGTTATTGGATAATGTAACATTGCTGCTCTTCTCACTGCATTCAGGTCTGCATGAAGTGACTCGAACATGTGCAATAAATATATGTGTGTGATAATGAGATTTTTAGTGAAAAATCATCTTGAAAACACAAGGAGCAATTAAGCTTGCTTACTTATACAAGTTAGAATGACAAGATGCCAGTGTTGGTTCTGCTCATCCATATAATAGGGTTCTATTTCCCTGCTTAGCTGTATTGGGAGAAGCATTCGCTGTGAAAACTCTGCCATGGCTCCACCATAAAGCAATCTGCCTTCCTCCCTTTCATATACCATTCATTCTCACACGCGCATCACTGTCCTGATTTCAACTGAGTGCCTGCTAGCAAGCACTTGTATTAGAATAATTTAAGAATTCAATGCAAAGCCTTCATATAACAGTATTTATTTGTATTGGTGTACTCTCTTGTCCAATTTTAATTGAATACTTAAAGATGTCAGTGGGGAGATGTGCAGGTTGCTCACAAATGCTTAATAATGCAATGTGTGGAGTCAACAAATAATGCACCTTTCTTTTGCTATCTTGAAGATTTAGATAGGATATCTTGGATGCTATTGACAAGGAGAGAAGTGTGGAACAATAGGAACATATGATAGTGTTAGATAACAATAGCTATCCTTATGCATCTTGAATTGAATGATGAAGCCATCAATTAGAGAAATAGCCCTCTGAGTATATATCATTGACAAGAAGAATACCAGTACATTGCATTTCTGGATGGAGATCTCAGTGATCTGTAACTCAGAAAGGCAGCGAATAGTATATACAGTCAAACTAATTCTATTACTTTGAAAATCAGAAATCTTTTGCCCATGCTTTTTTGTTTTTGTGGTTTGGTATTTTTTAGCTACAAGATTATTTCAGACACTGAAGGGATTTGTACTTTATATTAATTACTTAAACAGTGCTTTCTCAGTTATTATTTAGATGCCATTCTTCTTCACAGTAAGCATATTTAGCAGACACATTCAGGGCTTAAAGGAGTATGAGGAGCAGTTCTTTCTAGTTGCTTTCTTGTCTCCTAAGTAATTGTTACATACAGGGATGGGGATCCATTCATACCCTACAAACTCTGTTAGAGGCCTTCTCAACAGCAAGGAGCAGACCCAGCATACACTCTATTCCAAAACCTCTATTTTCAACCTAAATTCTCTTGTGTTCTCTTTGTAATGTCTGTTAGTTTCTATGCCTTCTGCACCTCCCAGCTTTGGGTGGGTTTTTGTTTGTTTTGTTTTATTATGTTTTGTTGTTGGGGTTTGCTTTTTTTTTTAATAATCATTAGTATTGTTTTTAGAGGAAAAGCAACAGGAAGAGTCAAAGAGATGGAAGCTGCATTATAATAATTAAGGAATTCCCAGCTTTTACAGTTTCCAGTTATCAGTTTAATTTCTTCTACTTACATTTCAAAGTGAGTAAATATTCCATGGTCAGGGCCAATCTTTACATAGGTTCCAAAATGTACAGCAGCACCATTAGACAGTGAAAATGGTTCTGTAGGAGAATAAAGAAAAAAATATGAGGAAAGACTGTAAAGAGTGTTTTACTAAATATATAATACAATTAAAAGAATGAAAATAAGTATTCATGACCATTAGCTGCACTATTATTATTTTTGGTTGAGGTTTCTTTTCAACATGGACTCCTTTGTGTGAAACCAGCTTTATGATCTAAATGTTTAGGTACTCTTCATGTTTGTTTGCTTATATGCAGTAGGTCATTATATTAAAAAATGGATCCTACCAGGCATGCCAGTGACTGTTGCAGTGAAGAGTTTCTAGAGCCTTAGGGGATAAAAAAAGTCACTGCCTTTCCCAGAAGCATCTGAAAGGGCTAATGAAGTTTGGCAGATCTCAAATGTATTGACAATATATGGCCTGATGAGGGTAAGAAAACGCTCAGGTCTTTCAGGAAAACAGCAGGTAAAAGAAATTGCTGTAGCTTTCCCCCTTCTAAATCTAATCAAATGAAACCACCTACAGGCCAATATGCTTCTTGAGTGCACTTTGCCCTGGAAATAGTGTTGTGCTATCACCCAAAACATAAATAATGCAATAAAAGAAAACGGTTGATGTCTTCTTAATGAGCTATTGTTAAGGCACCCTTCGCTCTTATCTCTTTTCATAGCCTGATGCAAAGAGCAGCATCCAGTGGTCGAGAGAGTATTTTGAATGCTGCTAGGAAAGTACAAATGAGAAAACAGGTTTAATTATACTGCTTACTGCATCTAGGGGTCCATGTGGTTTGACCGGCTGTGTTAGGACACCCTGTAATTTGGAGAAATTCTCTGTGCACTGGCACCATAAATGTACTGCTATCAAAAGGATGGTTAATAATCTAAAGTTGGCTGTTAACATTGCTGGAGCTGGTGTCTATAATTTCAGTGAGTGACCTGAATGACTCTGCAATGAAAGACTGAAATGTCACTCTCCTCCTTTACTTTGTTTGCCTTGAGCAAAGACTGCTCCAGATTGTGTACATCCACAGAGGTCCAAATGATGAAAGGGCAGTGCGTAAGTGTGGATTCAAGGCTCAGCTAAATCTCCCTGCTCTAGCAGAATAGTAGGGAACATGAGGAAGAGGGCATGGGTGAAAAATAGGACGATCTCCTCTGGAGCAGCTTCCACTGTGGCTATCTTTTCCCATCTCTGAGCAAAGTGAGCCTGGCTATAGGGACCTGGCTCTCCCTTGCTCTCTTAGCTGCCAGCCACAAGTAAATCAGACCTGATGCCTGTGGCTAAAGGCAAAGCAAATGGTTTCCATTACCCAGGTATTTATTTTGCACCTGCTGCTGTGACATCTGTGTAATAACAGTTACATATGACAAAAAGTAGTCTGACCTGACTTCAAGTATTTCATTCCTTTTTTTCATTTTGCTGAGTGAGCAAGCAAGCAGAGGACTCATATTCTTCATGGGAGGTAGAACTGTAGAATCATTTAGGTTGGAAAAGACCTTTAAGATCATCAAGGTGCCATAGACCATCCAGCTGAGACACCTGTGGAGTGGCAAGTGCAAAGACCTTTGCTGTCAGGAATCTTAAACCCTTGTTTCCGATGTGCCTCATTGGTACAGCTCAGATGCAGTAAAGGAGTAAAATACTATCGGTAAATTTCAGAAAGTTCAGTATTTGCATTTCATTTGGAAACCTATGACATTTTGGCATATTTTCACTGGAAGGCCAGAGCAAGGCTGATTGAAGATCAGTGTCAGAATTAAAATATACAAGGTACGGAGAGCTGGTGTGCTTCAGAGCAAAGCCAGCCTGCCAGGCACAAAACCAGGGTAACCCTGGGACAGAGCATAGGACTGTTAGGCTTGGTGTGTTTTTTTTTTTAAATACAGCATTGAATGAAGAGATTAATTCAAAAACAACACTCTGAAACTCTTTCTTCTTGGAATGACACAGTCCTTAGAGCAAATATGCTTGTTTCCAGAATCTTTTTCATATTTCCTGATGTACAAATGGCAGGATTGGGGGTTGTTCAACCTTTCCACTTACAGTGTGGTAGATAGGAAAGCACTGGAAGAGCACCATTCTCTGTATTCCCTCTGGTACAGTATGGCTAGCTTTCAAGAACCAAGAAACTTTTCCATCATTTGGATAAGCTTGGATGTCAGTTGTACTCTGGCAAAATTATGGTGAGAAGTTCCAAAAAATCTAAGCCTGAGTGACCATTCCTCTCCAGCCATCTTGATGGCACTATCAGTATTTTGTTTACTGAAAATGTTGAAAGGTACTGCTGCCATTTATATATGTGTGGTAAAGTTCTGACTCTGTTTCTGGAAGCAAAGAAATAATTGCTTTCACCTTCCCACCTTGCATTGTCTGTAATTAGATGAAAATGTGACATAATGTCAGGAAGAGGGAAGAAAATAATCTAGAAAGCAAAGACACTGGCCCTAGTGCTCACTGCAGTATACTTGTGCAGCACTTCCCTTAGATTTAGGACTGTATCTGATTTACATGCGGGGCAAAAAGCCTGAACTCATCTGAGATGAAGCACAGACTTTGGATTTTCTCCAGTCACCTGAACACACCACTATCAACATCCTTTTTTTCCCCCTGCTAAATACAACCCTTGTCTCTGCACCATCTTTTATCTACAGCCCACCACTCATCTTACAGGGTTCTAGTTCTTACCATATGACCCAATGCTTTAATGTTTTGTATTGCTACAGTTTCAGGTTCATGGAAAAGGAGGACTATTTGGCTCTTTCCTCTTTGTGCCATGATGTGTGTCTTGTGACTGCTGAACATAGCAGCTTTCCACAAACAAGAAAGAAAGAAATGCCAAAGAAGTTGCCTCATCACATTAACAGAATAAGAAACACCGCAAATTAACTCACACAGGTGGAAAAGGAACTTGGAGGGTTGTTTTGCTTTCTACCCCACCCTGTAGCTAGAAAAGATCTTGCACATTGTAAAAAGAAATTGTCTGTTTCTGTGGTAAAATGTAAACTGGATATATTTGCCATGAATTTACTCAAATTTTGTTGCAGAACATATAGGCAAAACTCTGCACTTTTTTAGGTTTACATGTATTACAAGACAACTTGACCTACTCCCTGCTGAAAAGGGAGAGAAAAGTCTGAAACACTTCCAACAGCCTCCTTCTCTATTATTATTTTCACCCTTAATTTTTTGGGGGAGTAGGGAGGAAAGCGGAGAGACAGAGGGAGAAGGGATGGGAAAAGAAGCTATCAAGTAAGTCAAGATTAAGTGACTTACAAGAGTGAGGGGAAAAGCTGTTTTTTGAACTAGGACGCACAATAATCTGTCCTTCACAGCCCAATTCATTTAGAGAATACCCAAGAACTGGAGGGTTGTCTTTTCAGCAGTTCCTCCAGAGCAAGGTTTGCTTTGCCACCACCCATCATCCGGGAGCTCAGAGCTCGCAAAGCTGCTGCCATTGCAACCATAGATCTTACAACATCATTGACTTCAAACACTGAACTGAATTTCCCAAGACTTTAGGAGTTATCTGGAGGTCCTGGGAAATTTAACTACAACTTGAGGTTAGGCATGTCTGTATGCTAAAACTGTTTTTTCCAGCAGCATGAACACACACACAGAAACAAGAGCCAGGTTATCCTCAGAGACTGTTTTTACACTGTTTCAAGAGCGTTATTCTTGTTCCTCATTTACGTTCCCAGGAGAGGAAACAGACTCAATATCTCTCTTATTTGTAGGCCCTTGTGATAGCAGTTTGAGGTTTCCCAGCTCAGTAAGAAGTCAAATGATCCAGTAACTGACTCTGCATCTCGATTACTGAGTATACAGGAAAAATAATGTATTTTATCCACTTTCATCTGGCTACTCTTGCCACACTCCATGCAGAGAGGAAAGGTACATTATGCTGCTTGTATGCAAGGTTTATTTTGGAAGTAACACAGCCCAAGGAGAACACCTCATTAGGGCTTCAATAAGGGATTACACATAGGTGTCAAGGGGCAAATAAATCAGGTGTTTTCAGCATTATTCTTGTTTAATGTTATGAAATGGTTTTGAAAACTCTGGATGCAAATAAAACTTTCCAATAGGCTGCCAGGAAAAGTCATGCCAATAATGCCATGCCAATGTGACTGGAGTGTTTTTCTTTGTAGCAATCAGACATGCCACACAATGCATTTCTGTGGAGTTCTCTTTCTTGGGTGGTTGAAATCACTTGGCTGGCAGCCTCATGCCCCCCAGCTCACCTGAGGCATGCTGTAATCAGCCAGAACTGTGCTGCATGTCATGTCTTACTGCTTCCAGAAAATATACAAATTTCCTTTCCTTCTATTCCCTTTGTGAATGAGTCCCTTAGGGGTATGGTTTTAAGACAGCGCACAAGAAGTCTTTGCACAGATCCTCGTAACGCATAATGAGATTTGTGTGCCTGCCTACTTTCTCTGAAAATGAACCCTAGAACAGCAGAAGTGACTTGGTCTGGCACTCACTTGGTCCTTTTGACCTCTTGTGACAGAAGAGAAAGAAAACTTCCTTCTCCTTCTCTTTCAGAAAGCCTAGAGGGTAGGTTTTTATGATGTGCTGTCTGGTCTTGCAGTAAACAGACATTTCTTGAGGTTTTTAGAGTCATCAGCTCCAGTTCTGAAGAAAGATGTGGTTGTTCAGCACTTCATGGGATAAACTTGTCTTAAGAGTACAGATGCAACGAGTCTGCATGTCCTAGGACAGAATTTGAATCCAGGGTTTTTGCTTCAAAATGACATCAGAAAACACTCTAAGTCCCAGAGAGGTAACTGCTTATGACAAGTAGAAAAGCCTCACCTGCAGAATAGGTGCCAAGAGCTCATGCTCTTTCCAAGCTTTTTTTTTTTGTTATTACTGCACCCTGCAGTATTCAGTGAAGTGGCTCAGTAAAAATTCCTCTACAAAGACTCATGTAAGCTTCTTGTACTCAGCCCATTTTTAATGTTTTTTTGTAAGACCTGCAAAAAAAGTCAGAGACAGAACATGCTATAAACCACCACCAAAACCTTTGGGCTGTTATGGATTGTGGAAAGAAAGGTTTCTTGCAGTCTGGCAGGATCCATGCTGAGTGCCTGGGGAGCTGAAAACTGCTCTTGTCCTGTGATAAGGGCTTTACATGAAGCAAGCTCTGCTGGAGGCAGAGCAACTTACAACTTGTGTTGAACCAGCACTGCCAAAATGCCCCTTATAACCAGCAAAAATTGAACTGATGTCAAAAATGCTCCTGCCCTATAACCTAAGTAAAGAATGTAAGTTTAATGGGGAAATATACATTGGAAAGTATAACTGAGATCAAGGTATTGTGTGCCTAGGCCATGTACACAGAATTCTGTTGTTGCTCACTGAGAACCAGCAGGCTGCACCTCACAGTTTCTTGGGTTTTGCCTTGGGCCTGGTCTAGATGTACTTCTGCACTAGTAAAACACAGCAAGTGCAGTAAGTGTTTACCCCCTTTGACGTTACCATTTCATCTGGTCTAATAAGATCCAGCTTTTATTTATGTGTGTAGCTGCGCCTGTGAGAGGCAGGAAGGACACACCAGCTGGGGAGGAAAAAGGAAAAAGTAAAAAGAAAATATTCCCGGGTACCTACCCAAGGAGTTAATGCATTGGGGCATATGTGAAGGAGTTAAAACACTATGCAGGTACAGATCCTGTGGCAATTACAAATGTTATTGAAATAAAAACCAGAAACAGGAAGCCAAAAAACAGGTCCCTAAGGCAGGCATCTGTCTTAAATGATATCATTTGTCAAGTTTCCAGCATTTTGTGGTTGTGAACACAAAAAGAAGTTCTGTGTTACACTAAGGACATTACATACTCATTAGTTGGAATGTTCCTGAAGTACATAATACAGGATTTTCATTTAATAAGAAGCAGCTACTTGCAACTGCATTGCACATAAAATAAATTCTGGGCACACTAATTGCCATTCAAGGATGTTCTACCTAATTTTTGATGGGTTTTTCTTCCCCTCCCCCCTTAGACTACACTGTAAAAATTCTAAGCAGATTCTATTACTAAAGTTTTCAAATTTTTGGAGAATATTTTCTTATTTCTGAAATCTGAATTTCTTCAGTATCATGAAGGTTTTAATGCAGATATCAAAGAACAAAAGGAAAAAAAAACCCAAGTTATCTACAGAAATATTGCAGCAAGAAGTGCAAAATACATACACATACATACACGTGCGTGTCTCTTGGTACACTAACTCTCCAAGTCATCCCCCCCCACCATCTCGAAGAACAAACCTAGCTTTAATTAATTGGTTTAGTTCCTCTATCTGAACACTATTAGTGCATTAGTTTTAACTAATATATAAGCTTCCCCCTCGCTGCCCTGCCAATGACCTTAAGCTTCACATGGTAGGAAAGCCACTTGCTGTAGAATAGAAAAGTAATTTATCCACCATGATTGCTCAGCCCTGGCCCCTCTGTAAAACAGCAACTGACAATTGTGCTGTGTTATGGATGGTACATTTGTGGTGTGTACAATAGTGTGCAGAGCATCAAACTCACTTCCCTGAACACTGCAGGCAGGATTTGAAAAGTGATCGTAGAGAGAAGCGACCACTTGCTGAGCGATGTCCCTCCATTTCCAAATTTTTTTTTCCCAAGTAACTCCCCCCATTTTTTTTTCTCAAAAGAAAGATCAGTGCTGTCTTCTCAGTTTAAGTAAGAGCAGTATGTAGTTTTCCATTCATAAAATTATGCCATAATAATAACAATAAAAAAAGAGGTTACACGGCTTTTATTTTACCTGGGATTTCCCTGCTTCTTTCCACATTTCAGCATTTAGCATATTCCCTCAAAACATAATAAATTTCTATTCTGTAGCTTAAGGGATCCATCAGTTAAAATGTTAGTCTTTCATCTTTATTACCCTCCCATTAAAATGAAAGAAACCGGGACACACTTCAGTTTAGAAGAAGCAATTTAGCTGGTAATGTCCTTACTACTCAAGTCTTTACAAAGAGAGAAAGTGCATTATTGCTTATATTTCACACATCTATCTGCATAAGAAGCAACTAAAGCTTTCAGACACATACGATATTAAATTTAATAATATTCTTTGATTAGATTATTTTATTACAACATTTTTCCATTACTAGTCATTTCCCGTACACATTTACATTCATAAAACCTGCAGGTTTTTCTTTGTTTGTATGTGTTTATATGTATTCATAAAGCAAGGGAAAGATTTTCTGGTTTGCTACAGCTGTTAGATTGGAAAAGAACAGATTAATAACTATCCACCACGTAGGACTAGGTTTTCTTGTACACTGCACCAGTAACCCTTTGCTATAATGAGGACACAAAGAGGCTCACATCAGGCTGCTCCTCTTCTTCATAACTCAAAAGCGTCACAGTGGCAATAGCCTCTAGTGCTATTTGTCTTTAGTGCAGTTGTGACACTTCGGCATGATCCATAATTTGGCAGCTATTTACCGTGACATTTCCCTTCAGTGCAGCCATAACATTCAGTGAAGCCATTATTTGGTTCCATTTACCATATAAATTGTATTGTCGTGCATGCATGCTAGCAGCTACATTAGGTACCTGAAAATGAGTAAATCTTGTAAAATAGATACTAACAGCTATTCAGCAGAGAAATTTCTTTACTCCTCAGACAGAAGTAGGAATATATATAATATCTGCAAACGCTACTGCAAACTTTTCCTTGAGAGATTGCAATTATCTGTATTTACATGACACAGCAGTTATTAATATCCACCTACTAAATATACACTTTATGTGTATATACATTACACACATTTGCACGCATACAAACATACAGCAAAGTATTGCTTGGTAGAAACCCAACTTGATTCAAAAAGGTATTAGGAGAATCCAGCATAGCAATTAAGTAGGAAGCATATCTGTAAAATGTGCTGAGGGTTGCAAGCCAGGAGAGAGCGAGTGAGTACGTGTGTGTCCGTGTGCGCGTGCGTATGCACACATGTGACAGACTCAGGAAAAAAGCCAGCTCTTCATCTAGTTCTTTGTTGTTTTTCCATGGAAGCATATGTGTGTAGGGAAGGGAAATTCGGTTATTAGCCTCAGCAAACAATGCCAGATTCCTCTGTAGCAAATTCATTTAGAAAGGTAAAATTAGGATGTAGTGCTAGCAACCACATCTCAATGAGCTGCTATTATTAATAGTATTATTATTTAAATCCCTGCTCTCTACATATAGTATACTTAGTACTTCCAAGGCAAATGTATTATTATTTTTAATCATTTAAGTCCCCACTGTGCACACAGCTTTTAATACACCTTTTTTGCAAGCATATTAAGTGTATTGTTATTAATCCCTTGCTGTGACTCTACAGTATTTCTTTTCCTTGTATGTTCAATGTCCTATCATCATTTAAACCCCTCAGTGTGTGCATGCCATATACATTTTCCTAGGCATCTAATATTTAAACATTATTTAAATCCATCATAGCTTACTTATTCAAAGGCAGTCTTGCTCCCACAACTGTAAGTTTGCAGAATGTACTTTTAAATAAAGAGAAGTTGGGTTTTTTCCCCCTGCTGCAAGCCAAAATCTATTATGAAACTCATCAAAAGGGCCTAATCTCCATGTTTAAGAAATACTTTTCACCCTCTCTCCATCGATAATGCTCACTTTCAGCAATTTAAAGCACAGAAGTTGTATCTTTAAAATTACTTCTTCGTTCCATATTCATTCACGGAAGAGTTATCATGTTGACCCCAAGTTACCCCTTCAGCTTAACATAAACATTTGATGAAAAGGACAAGCCCAATGGCTACAGCCTAACCTAAACACCAAAAGGGCGATGAAATTTGAACATTGACTATCCAAGTTATGTACATGACCAATGTAAACCTTTTATTAATGCTGTGATCAGTATGAAAGTGCTAAACAACAATATGAAGCCAAAATTAAAATGAATAACATGTCATATCTGAATATATATGTGTGAAACCTCCAAAGGTTTCTCTCTTCCCCTATTTTGATCAGTGAAGAAGCCTGGGGCAGTTGCATTATGCAATGTTATATATGAAGTAACATATTAAAAAGAAAGTAGAATGTATGTCCAAACAGAATCCTGTTACAGGAAGAATTTCTCATGACAAAACCATATGGAATTCACTGCCTCAGAAACACCAAATCTATTGAACTGACAGTGATCAACACATCTGAAAACTGGGCCACTTGGATGGTTTTGGCATTTGACTGTAGGAATTTAATTTGAAAAATTTGTTACACATGTAACTCTTCTGTACGTATCACAGATGTTACCAATTGTTTTTGCTTTTTTAAAAATTTTGCCACAGTACATCCCAAACAACATTGGTTTTTAAAGATGCGTTTAATGACCAAGGACTTCACCTTATCCTTGAACAAGAAAAAAAATCACATGCCTAGGAATAAAATACTGAGAACTGTGCATTCTCTGTATGGTACTTGAGTGCTTGAATCCTTCTGCATCCATTCATCTGGAAGGCCAATATACCTTTCTAATTATGCAAAACACAAACACAACACACTATTTGTATTATCAGAGATGAAAGAGGAAATATGTTTCTAACATCAGATCTTACTTAAAACAAAAATCATGGCGTTTTGATGCTCACCTTGAGTAAAAGAGAAAAATGGTCGCAAAGACTCAAATCCATTCCACCTTTCCCAAAAATCCACCAAAGTGAGACTAAACCTAGTAGGTCAAGCATGGCCCAAGAAGGGGACAGTTCTCCATTGTACACAATTACTTATGATGCTAATGACATATGTACTAAAAATTTACATTAAGAATGTACTAAATCAAAGTTAAAAATATTTTTTTGTATGCAGTACTGAATAAAATATGCTCTCCTGTGTTACAACCAAAACTTCTGTACAGTCAGTTCTGAATAATGCCCTAAAATTAAGTTTACCCTGGATTTTTTCCTTCAAGTCCTAGACCTTATCAGTCTATCGTTATGTTTATTATGAGGCATATGATCTTAGGAAATTTCCATCTCTTCGACTGCATACAAATGAATGTAATTTCAAAAGATGTGGCAAAAATTGCCCTTTAAGATCTTAAAAGTTTGCTGTGGAAATAAAGATGTAGAGCAAGCAGTTTCAAGTATTTTATTATTCTGGAAAATATTATGCTTCTAGCTGGAATTCCCACTGTATGTACCATTAATAACATCCACTAGGTGAGGAAGAATTTTTGAAACTTTACTGCACCCGCTAGAAAATCTATGGCTGAGCATCAGTACATCTACCAGGTACTGTGACTATAGATTTATAACGGCCCTGCTGTTTTTAACAGGGCTTCTGCAGAAGCAATATTTGTTAAAAGTAGCAGTAGAGGCCTGATTATGAGAAGTGCCTTCAAGAATGATCAGTCAAATAACTCTGAAAAACAAAATATCTGAAAAAGAGCTAGTCAGCAAGAAACAGAATTATGAATAAGTACCACAAATATTTAAATAGCTTTTAAAACTTTATTTAATCTTCAAAAAATACACAGAGCCTGAACGCACATGAACATGGCTCAAAATCCCATTCCAATAATCTTTAAATACTGACTATAGGGAAGGCTGGACAATAAACAGTAACAGTGTAAAATGAAAAGGCAACAAAATGAGACTATATTGCAACTTGTAGTTAAAGACTTAAAAGAAAATTGCACAGTTGTTTATAGTTATGAAAGAGGATTAAAAAAAAAAAAAGTCAAGTTGCTTAATATTACTGACACGTCAGAATTGGAGGATAAATTTATCTGTGTAACCAGTCAACAAATATTACTATGATCCATGATGCAACTGAATTATGATTATCATGTTTGTGACAAAAAATCAAGAGCATTTTTTTCCCAGAAACTTCAAAAGATTAATAGAGCAACCCAAAGATACAACTCTTTACTTATTCTTGTTCTAACAATTTTATTTTTAAAACAGGGAATCAAAATTGCTGAAAGATTTTTTTTTTCCTGAGCTGAACTACATATGAAGTCTTATCAAATCAGGCTGACACACTAAATCTGCCTCTGCATCAAGACTTATTCTGTCAAGAACAATGTTCTTGTCTCACACTAACCTAAGTGACAGTATCAAACACAGGCCCATTATGTCCCTGCTACAGCCACTGATTTAAACACTACTAAGAAAATAAAAACAAACAAAACAAAACAAACACCTCCCAAAAAACCCACCCCTTTTTATTAACACTTTATTGCTGTTTTTTAATATAATATCCATTATTAAGAGTAAAAATAGAAATTGTTTCTAGTAAATGTGAAGCATAAAGTGCCCATTTTCTCTCTTCTGATTTATATCATTGTTCTGTTTTTACAGCTTACTGTTGACAGAGTGAGGTAATTCAACTACAATTTTTCCAATGTTTTTTCCCATGTACATGTAATCTACAGCACGGAATACAGATTCCAAGCCAGTGAACTTGCCCTCCGGAGACATGTCTCCAAAGTCCACCTCACAAACCAGGTCTCCTCTTTCATACATCTTGAGCAAATGCTGCAGAGCCATTTTGTAGTCAGAAAGGTAATGGTTCAAGAAGAAACCCCGGACGCTAGCAGACTTCTTCAATAGCTTTGCTGGCAATAATTCTGCTTTAATGGGCTGGAGGCCAGTGGGGTTTTGGTAGCCAGCGATAAACCCAATAACTATCAGGCGCCCTTTGATAGCCAAGGCATTGAGAGCCAAGTCAAACATCTTTCCCCCAACAGATTCATACACCACATCCACACCTTCAGGGTAGTCCTTCCTAAGCACAGCTTCGACATTTTCAGTTTTATAGTTGATGGTACGGTCACAGCCAATGGATTTCAGAAAGCCGCCCTTTTCATCACTGGAGCAGGTTCCAATTACATGGCATTTTGCCTTCTTTGCAAGCTGCACAGCAAACTGGCCCGTTCCTCCAGCCGCTGCTGTCACCAGAACCTTCTCACCTTCAGACAAGTCTCCCAGCTCTTTCAAACTGAGGTATGCAGTTGCACCACTTACCATTAAAGTGAGGAACTCAGGTTTCACTGAGGGTAGAGGGACTGCTTGTCTGGCAGGCACAACTGTGTATTCAGCAAAGGAACCTGCTTTCACATAGGCCACGGCTTGACCCACTGTGTAATCTGCACTAGCACTGAGTCCTAATGCTACCACTTCACCGACACCTTCAAAGCCTATATCAAAGGGGGGTTTAACTGAGGCGTCATATCGACCAGCTGAGTAGTTTATATCAGATGCATTAATGCCGACAAATCTAGAAGAAAACAAAAATGTATTAACGAGATTTACTCCTTACCAAGTTTCCATTGTATGAGAAATCTTATATTCAAATTTGTGGGATAAGTACAAGATTTGTTCTGATTGTCTGTGTATTTGAATAATGAGTGCACTCCAAAGATTACTTTCATCAGACTTCCATAGTTTCCATTCTGTTATTCTAGAATTACAGACAAATTTTCTAAACAAAAAAAACCAAGAAACTATAAAAAGTAAAACCCAAACCCAAAACAAAACAAAAAAAAAGCCCTTTATATTTTCCTTAGGTTCACTTGACCAAGCTAAACAAGCTGAAAATAAATCTGTAAAAGATTAAAGCGTAAAAATTAATTGACCACTTCATACAAGATGTGAAAACACAGAAGAATAAAACATGCAGAGCGGTAAATATGTGGATTCTGGCAACAAATTTATATTTTTGAATATAATAATACTGTTAATGACTAATGATCATATTAACTATCGATGTCATTTGCAAGGTCATGTTACTGTAGGCAAGTACTTTTTAATTGATGGAGTCACTACAGCAAATTTGCCTTTTGATGTAGCTAATGTCAATGTTAAAATGTTTTTCTTCATATAAATTACTTGCAACACTTCAAAACAACCTTGCACAGAAGGAGTAAAATTGTAAAACTGAATATCGAGTCCTTCTGACCTCTAACAGGTGAAAATGGATGACAATTTTTTTTTTTTTTTAAAGAAAGATAGAGACATTCTTACAATTTGATTAAGTGCTAGGAGATAATGCCTAAAACAGTTATGATCTAGCTCAAATGCAAAGACTATTTTTTTCTTTTTTTTAAGTAACTATCTTTACACATTCAAGAGAAGACACACTGGGGAAGCTTCTGCTAACTGGAAAATGTAAAAAAAAAGAAACACATGAAACAGCAAATGCCAGGACTGTTACTGTGTGTAGATGTGACAACCTAAAAAGTGTACTTGACACCATGCAAAGGCTGCAGAAGTAGGCAAACAGTGCACTTTTAATTGTTGCAGTTAGCAACAAGCTCAGCTCGTATGTGTGTGTAGTTTTAAATTGCTTGCACACAGATCGAGGACAACTAAAACCGCTTTGCTCCTTTTGATATACTTCATTCTTTACAGCATGGGGAGCTTCAAACTTTCACCAATATTATGTATAAAAAGACACGTAAGCGTAAACATTATATCCATGCATAAAATAGGTAAAAGCGACTGTAGCTGTCGGTAATCCTGCCTTTAACTCGCCGCTCTGCCGCAACAAAAAATGCCTACGTCCTGTTCGCAGATACAAAAAATCTTCTACTATCCCGCTTTAAGGTGACTCCCGTGCAGGAGGGCTACAAGCTGAATAAAAATTGGTAACGGAGTTGCAGCTTCCGAGGCAAACCGTGTTCTTCGGGCGCCAGGCGAGACGTGCCGGCGCTGCACCAACCTCCTCCCGCTCTTACACCCCAACTTCTGGGGAGGGGAGCGGAGGGTGAGAGCCCGGTGGGGAGCTGCGCTCGCCCCCTCACCGGCCTCACCTAGCCGGGGCTCTCGGTAGCTGCGAGGCCGGCCCGGGGCGCCCGCTCTGCCCCCGGCCCCCGCCCGCAAGGGAGGTCCCGGCTCCCCGCTGGGCTCAGCCGCCCTCCTCACGCTCCCGGCGCGCCTCTGCCTTGGCGGGACGCGGAGCAGCCGCACCCGCGGCTGGGGCAGCGCACCCCGACAAGGGCAGGCAGCGCAGCCACAGGAGAGCAAACCCCCGTGGTTTTAAGACCTTCCCCTTCTCGGCGCTGCACGGCGGCCGGAGCACAAAGGCAGGTAGAACAACAAACACTTCTGAGGACAAAAACTTTGCGTGCGGGGAAGGGACTAGTCGTGCGGGGGACCAGGCGCCTGCCGAGCAGGGCTCCAGCACACGCACCATTGCTTTTGTTCTGCAGCCGAAGAGGATGCGAACCCTTCCCCGCCCGGGCCGCACCGCAACTTGTGCGTGCGGCTGCGGGGGCCGCGGCGCAACTTGGTGCTGCCCGGCCGCTCCCCGTCGCGCCGGGCAGGGGATGCGGGCTGTCCTCCGCGGGGCTGGGGCCCGCCCGTTCCCCGCACACTCATGCCTGCGCGCACACACACACACACACACACACACACACACACACACACACACACACACACACACACACACACACACGCTCCCTCCCCGTCTCTGCGGGGCTGCAGTGCCACGGGAAATGATCCTCCCTGGGCTTCTAGGTTCATCACTATTAATCAGCGCAGCCTGCCATCTAGCCCTCCCCCCCACCCCCTATTTTTTTTTTTTTTTTAAAAAACCTCTTTATTGTGTGCAAACTCAAAACTCCTGTCGCATCGTACGGGCTCCCCCCCCCCCTTTTTTTTTTTTTTAACAAGATTGTTTAGTCTCTTAGATTCCTCGCACATTAAAACGATCACACGCACCGTCTGGATTAAAACATAGTGTCTAATTTGCCTTGTCATTCCAGCTGACAGAAGTGAGGTGGTAGGATGTGCCTGCAGTTTCACAGATTATTTTGCTTTTAAAAGTAGGAAAACGTACGAATTACAAGTTGAAGATCAGTTTACTAACTTCTGACACTGAGTAAAAAGCACAGAATTAACAATTACTTGGGGTGCTAGTGGCTTTTAAGACCCCTTGCCTTCATTCACTTTCTTTAAATCTGCTCTTTAATTTAGAAGTTTCTAGTTGAGTTTTGCCCCTTACATTTCAAGAGACAAACCTGAGGCAGGGTGTGAAAAAAGCCTGAGATTGGCTTTTCTCAAAATAATTACGCACATTGTGTCACCCGTTTTATTTATACTCAGCAGTGTTGAAACCCCTCGTACTGTTTATTATAGAAAACAGGAGGACACTGCCGAGGGGAAGAAATGGTGTTTTGTGTACCACAACAAAGAGTGAGACACCGAAAAACAGCATCACAGCCTTTTAAACACAGACAAAACAAAGTCATCCAAACCAGTACTACACAAGAAAAACATTATTTAGACCAAACACCCAGCAAGAATAGCCATCCACTCTTCCCACTGTGATCCCTTTAGTCCCCCGGTTCAAGAAAAGAAACTTTCTCAACCCCTCTTACTCCCTTTTCTGTAAACTTTGTTCCCATCTTCCAGCCCAAAAACAAATCCTTACAGGTAATTCAGCAATGAAACGTGTCACTTCATCGGGAAAATCTCGAAAATCCCCCAACAACTTTAAGCAGGACCAAATATTCACAGGCTTTGGGCCCTTCTCCTGCGATAATAAGGAAAACCCTTGCTTCCACACCCACCCCTCATTTCCCCCCCGGAAAACAGGACAAATGGACATACGAAAGTTAAATGGCTTCATTAAGGATTTATCACCTTTTTCCCCTCCTCTTTTTTTCCTACACAGAATCAAAGTAAAAACAAACAAATAAATAAATAAGCTTAAATGAATTTCTAGTTTTGAAGGATTTTTGAGTAAAAGATGGGTTATTTTTTTCTGTATAAAAAAGTAGAAATAAGAGTTGCTGAGATAACTCTCTAAAGCAGAAGAAAGTTTCCCTGAACTGCATCTTATTTCAAAATATCTATCCACACACACATTTTAATTTCCTATTCCCATAAATCCCAAACCAGATTTTATTGTGGTGAATAAGGATTGTTTTGCATGAAAAGCTCAAAGCAATTAATACTATTCATGGGCGTGACTGGGACTAAAATGAACAAATCTGTAAGTGCCCTCTTGGAACCCAAGTATCTCATTGTTTTGTTTTTAATTGTACGGTTCTACCTATTAGAGAATGTATAGTTGTATTTGAGCTGGGTTGTTTGTTTTTTAAAAAAACTAAATAGTCAGGGATTCATCCTTTTGGGATGGGACAGTCCTTCCCCAGAGTGACAGGGGGTGGGGGAAAACATTCAGAACTTGCCTCCTGCTGCAGCTTGTATACAGTGAATGTTTTACAGTAACATAATTCTGTGTCTTCTGTGATGTTCTTCAGAAAAGAACAGTAAAGAGAGAAGAAATTCCACAAATAATACAAAATGTATGAACTCTATATCTAGACTTCATTGCTCACCTCTTCCTCCCCTCCATCCCCACTCATGCATGTGTACTAGTAGAAGAACATGTATGTAACAGGCTGATGTGTTAAAGCCCAGCAACTGCCTGCCTGAATCTGTGGACCAGCTCCTGCCTTTAGCGTAGCAGGAGGCCATTTACCATGAAGTGTGCATGTCTCACCAGCACCCAGAGAGCCCACCCAGCAAAAGGAGGGAGAAGAGGGAGAATGGAAGAGTCACATTGGAAGCTGTTAAAAAAAAAAAAAAAAAAAAAAGGAATAAAGTTTAAAAATTTACAGGACTGCAGGTGGGGAAGCAAGATGAGAAAGACTCCAAGTGCATATGTGGGAGGGAGGGGAGTTGAGAAACAAGGATGTCGCTCTGCCTTGCATTACCCAACGTAATGCAAAGTAGAGTACTTGCTACTTGTATCTCAAGCCTTTCGACCTCTTCCACAGAAAGGAATTTAACTCCAGCCGGATGCCTGTTTCATGCCATTACCGTTTCAGTGATTAGTGGATGCAGCAACAGTGTTTTAGACTTTTGAGGTTTGGAGGGAATTTTGGTCTCAGAAATCCTAGTGGGAGATGTCAGCATCGAATTAAAGTGCCACAGCAGCTTTCTCGTCAGCTCCTGGAAAAGTCCCTGTTCTTCTCCTTACCCCTTCTTCACCCTGTATTCGTGTGTTACATATGGACACATACATGTCACACATACACACACAGTCATACACTGCCTTAGTAGACCTCGCAGCATTGTTCTCAAGCCAACTTAGTGCTGCTTAACATCTTTAAGCTCCCACGGTGAAGATGGCAAACTATGTGTTACTACGATTTCCTTGCTTGACAAGAACCTGAGAGCGCTGCTCTCTCCCGTGCCAGCCACGCAGTCTGTCCAAAGTTCACAGAGTTTCGGCTTCCCCTCGTGAGCAGAGAAACCCCGGAACTTTAAAAGGTTTAATTTTAGGGCAAAGAAGGACGGTGTCTAGGAAGGGGCCACCGAGAATAAACAGGTTTCATGGAGACAGCTGTGGGGGGAGGCACGTTCTGTCCTCGGAGTCTTCATTTCACGGCGAGCTGGTCACCGCGCCGGGCGTGGGATTTACGGTGTATTATGCTAAGCAAAATGTCACCTCCTCACTCTTCGCCCGACCCGGCTCCTCTCTACAAGCCACCGACAACTGCGGGCCAGCGTCCTGCGAGGGAGGCCGAGGGCTGCCCTGCCCCCTCGGCGCCTGGCGCGCAGGGCTGGGGGTGGTGCCGGGGCTGCCCGGGCTGCGGGCCCGGCCGCGGCCTCCCGGGCGAGTCACGGCTGCGCGGGGGCGAGGCCGGAGGGCGCCGTGCGGGGCAACGGGGCCGCGACGAGGAGGCAGCGGCCGGGCCAGGCCCGCCCGCGCACCGCGATGCCGGGGCGCTGTGCGGCAGCGTCCCCGGGGGGCTTGTGCGGGTGCGCCGGGGACACGCTCAAGCCCCCGGCACTACGTGCGTGTAACGAGCCCGGGCAGGCCCCAGGGAGGGGCCCTGCGAGCTCTTCGCTCCGTCTCACTTCTCTCCTCGGCACTCACCGAACGTAACACTCGCCTTTCCCCCCCCGCCCCCCTTTGGCACCGGGGCCCTGGGGTGTTTCTCTTCCTTCGGGCAGGCGCACGCCGGGAGCAGCGAGCACAGACTAACACACACGGCCCCGCCACAGGAGGAGGAGGAGGAGAAGTGTGACCCCCACATACGTGGACAGGGTGACATGGCTGTAGCACCAGCCGTTCAAAACAACAACAATAAAATGAAATTAACAGTCGCCAGATGGCGGCTGGTACAACTTTGGAGCCGGTCTCCGAAGTGAGGGAGCATGTGGGAGAGAGCAGGCCACAAGGTGCCAGGAGTCGGCGGGGGCCGCGGGGCCGGGGCGCGGGGGGGCGGGCGGGGGCTCACCTGTTCCTGACCAGGAGGTCTCCGTCTCCCGGGAGTGGCACGGGCGAGTCCTGCTGCAGGGTGACCGCTTCCCTGAAGTTTTGGCTCAGCTTAGTCACCACCAGCTTCTTCATGGAGCTGGGGATGGACGAGCCCTGGAAATCCAGAAAGTGACGGGAGTAGGACATGTCCAGGATGGGCCGCAACCAGCTGCCACCGAAGCAGGACCAGGCGGGAGCCGCCGCGGCGCAGGACGGCTGCTGCCGCCACCACCACCGCGCTGCCCGGGAGCTCAGCAAAGCGCCGCTTTTCGCGCTAAAACTCATGCCCTGCCTCGGTCCTCTCCCGCCCCGCTCGGGAGAGCTCCGGCTCGGGATTCTCCAGGCAGTTCGCAGGACGCGCCGGCAGGAGAAACTCCCCGCTCGCAGCTATGTGTGTACGTAAACAGAACCCCCGTGCAGCAGGCTCTCCCTCCCCTCCCAGCCGGCCCCTCCGCCGCACGGAAATGCCGCCGGAGAAGCAGCGGCAAGATGGTCCCCCTGTAGCAGCCGCTCGTCTTCTGCCGCCGCGGGCAGTACCGAGGGGCGAGGCCGGCCCGCTCCCGCGGCCGCCCGTCCCGCCAGCGCCTGCCCCTGCCTGCCTGCTCCGCCTTGCCAGCGAGGCAGGTGTGCGGCGGGCCGGAGTATCTCCTAAAGGAGGAGGTGCTGGTGGTAGTGGCTTTTAGTTTGTACCCTACACCTGACTAAGGGGTTTAAAAACGGGGAGGGGGAGAGGGAGGGTAGACAGATGGACAGAGAGAAACGCCTCGGATTACCCCCCCCCCCCAACCCCGTTCTTTAGTTTACAAAAAGGGGGTATTTCCCTACCAAAAAAAAAAAAAAAAAGAAAAAAAAAAAAGGAAAAATAAAGGAGGAATAAAAAAAGAGTAAGAAGAAAGCACGTTAAATTATCGGCCGGGAAAGGTTAGAGAAGTGGGGAGAAGTTGCAGCTAATCTCCTAATGTTGTTATTAGCCGCCGCCGAGGAGCCGCTGCCCGCGGGCGGACGCTCCGCCCCTTCCGTGCGAAACGTTTCACTTCCTCGCAAGGTGCTACGAATCAACCCCGAGACGGTGGCGGCGGCTCCGCGCCTGCCGCGAGAGGGGATTTAAACGGGCGAAGCTCTTCCCGCCGCGCCGTCCTGCCGGGAGGGGAAGGGTAACAGGCTGCTGTCAGTTTGCTTGGGTCGCAGGGGTTTCTCTCGATCCCTGATACTGCCAGAAAAATCTTACCCTCCCTTTCCCCCCTTTCTTCTTTCTTTCTTCTTAAAAAATAGAAGAAAAAAAACATATAGTCACCTCTCGTTGTAGATTACGTTTGGGTGAGGGAACCTGCGCAGGGAATCAACTGAGTCAAGGGACCGAAGTCAATGTTGTGATAGAGCCGCCAATCCCAACTTGGTGCAACTGCGTGGAGAGAGGCAGTGTAATAGAGATGTTGCACTGATGTCGCGTGTAGTTCCCAGAATTAACTCCATCCTACCAGTATAAACAGCTCAATGCTTATTTGTGCGGTAGTAAGAAGAAAGAGAATTCCCTTCTTCCCGAAAAAGAACAAAACTGCAGTTCCAAGTGTTTTCCTTTAGGAATCAGCTGGGTAGCTTTTACTTGCTTTCTTGCCTTTAAAAAAAAAAAAAAGGGAAGAACCCTTCTGTTCTTTCAGCTAACATTATATAAATCCCCAGACACATACTGTGCAAAATGTATTAGCAGTATGTTTCATATGCTGCAGTTCTCGCTCTGCAATCTGTTGGTATTTTAAAGTAAGGATGAACTGTAATCTCCCATAAATCATTTTTAATTCAATGCTGGGTAGACGTGTGCCACGGCGAAGTATCATCTCCTGCCTGCCTCTTTTTTTTTTTTTTTTTCTCTTTTTAAGTTTGCTGGAAGAAGACCTCTGCTGAAGTTAAATCAGCACATGCGTCTTGCACAGCACTTTAGCAAGTGGATTATAATAACAACCCCCTCAACGCGTGTCTCACATGAGGAATCTTTTATGCCTTGCTGTATTAAGATTTTTTTTTTTTGTCATATTGTTTAGCTCTGGGAAAGGGAAAAAATGAAAACAAAGCAATTAAAAAGATTGACAGGTATGGGTTTGTGTGAGACCTATTTGTAATTGTCAGGGTGACGTGGGCAAGAGGAGGAGGAGTAACAAACTGAAGCAGGAAAAGCAGCTCGATGTGTCTGTCTATCAGTTGAGACTGTCTGAGAGCCCTGGGATCCGAATGTGTGTTATATTTCAGTGAAAAGAGAAGAGAGGGAGAGTGGATCTCTTTCTCTCCCAGGAGTTTAGGGGGGGGGAGACAGTTCACGTTAATCTGTCCCACTCAGTGAATGTCTTTTCTTCCTCCCCCCCTCCCTCTCTGCACACACTCTCCGGGGTTTTTCTTGGTTTTGGCAAATTTTTGTGTGTGTGTGTTGTTTTTTTGTTTTTTTGTTTTTTTCTTCTTCTTCTGTTGCAGATCAAGAGCAGCAAAAAAATCCATGATAAAAAAATGTGTTTGCATTGTATTTAGTAGCAGAAGAAGCTTCGATTTGTGGAAGAGAAAATAAAGGGAGAGCAAGAGAGAAAAGTAGTCCTCTCCGGTGGTGACACTGTTTGATCTGTGACTGTTTGGAAGGTGGAGGAGTGACTGACATTTCCCATCCGGTGTATATGTATGTATGGGGGCTTTACTCCTTTTTATTATTTGCTTCCTTGCTCTTAGACTAAGTGCTGGGAGGAGAAGGAGAGACTGGATCGACCTCGTTTTTTGCACAATGAACAAACTATTACCAACGCAATAAAAAACCAAACAAACAAAAACCCCCCCAACAACAACAGCAACAACAACACACAAATCCACGAGCTTGAAACAAGCCAGCGAGCGAGCGAGAAAGTTGCGCTTTGAGACTCTTTGATCTCGGAGAAAGCCTGAGAGGGGG